>NW_009954416.1:1480638-1498759 GCF_000747805.2 Chaetura pelagica | reverse complement strand
CAATTTAGATGGAGACTGTTTCAAATTGTTTAGTGTGAAGTAAGTGCAACTTGTAGAAGCCAGAAGATGACAACTGAGCTCCGTGTGACTGTTTCTTCACCTAGAGTGTGTGTGTATTACTGAAGCATTTTCTCCTCTTTAGACCAAAGCCTGCACCTCTGACACCCGACTTACTCAAAAAAGTTTCAAGCTTGCCAGAGTCTTGGGACTGGAGAAATGTGAATGGTGTCAATTATGTCAGCCCTGTTCGGAATCAAGGTAAAAAAAATCCCCAAGAATCTAAACTCGGAATAAAATGCTTTAGAGTTCCTTTGTAATTTGCTGTTAACAAGAAAGTTTTTTCTAGTGTCTTGCAGTTGACAGATTGAACCTTTACTATGAATAACCTGTGGGAACTGGGCAGAGCCCTGACTGAAAATATTCTCAAAACAGAAGGTAGTGTTGGTTTATCCAAACAGCACTCACTCTTTGCTGGAGTGAAAACCAATTACCACAGTGCCCTGCATAAAACAGCTGTCAGCTTTGGTCCAAACAGTCGCAGTCATGTCTGCATGATGACAAAGCTGATGTCCATTTAAATTCCTTTTCTCATTCCTGAGTTTCAGTCACTATGAAAATTGTGGACAATATATAATACTTGCAAAAGCAGTGTTTTTATTTGCCTCTGTGAATAGGATGTGTTTACTTCAAAGCAGACTTAAAAGAATGTCATTTTGGTATATATTGATTTTTATAGGGGGTGCTTTTATAGCACTGTGTGTGAGATACCTGGATTAGATAGTTATATACTGAAGACCAGGAGTGGACTTGGTTAATACATCCCTTCCCTGCTACACCAGTTTCCAAATAAATGTGTCTGCTGGTAGCATCTGGTTTCAGATGCTTTGAGGGAAAGGAAATGTAACATTGGCATGGTGGAGAGGCGATCACTTAAATCACTGGTCCCTCATTTATGGTTTAAGTTTTGCCAAATTCAGCCACTGGGACTCCTGGTAGCAGAAGCAGCATAGGGACACTTAATGGGAGTGCTAGCTCAGAAGCTGACATAATGTGTCATGGAAAGATGGAAGCAGGAAACAATACAGTGCTATGCAGATGTGAGTCCTAGACTTTCTCCTGGTGTGAACTGTGAATATTCCAAGGGCTCTTTTACCTTCCAAACAGTCGGACACTCAGACCCAAACTTACCCTTTCTCCATTGTGGTGGTTTGAAGTTTCTCTAAGTGAGACCTAGTCTTGTTTCCAATGATAAAGCTACCTACACATTTCCTGTAATCTGAGGATCCATGAAAACTTTAGATTTTGGGGAATCAAAAATTGTAAAAAAAACCCCCACAAACACAAAACCTCTAAAAGATGACCTTGAGCACAACAGTGCTAACATACAGATTGTGTTTCTTATGGTAGCTTGTATGATTTTCTGAGGCAGTAGATATCAGTGCTTTGTTAAAATGATGGTAGTAGAAAGTCTTAGTTGTATAATGAAGAGTTAGATGACTAATTAGAAAATGCCACGTGGGAGAAGGCTGCAAGCAGGAAGTTGCCTGACACAGGCAGAGAGAATGAATTACAAGATCATGGCTTCCTAGATCTCATGTGCTTCTGGAGTCACTGCTCTTTATCTAAGGAGAAAAAAAATAGTGTCTGAAGTGGACAAGAATCAAAAGGGAAATGTGTGTTCCATGTAGAATACCATGAGACATGGCAGGGTTCATGCAGCTGCAGTTGTCTTGGACTGTAATGTTTACAGTGTGAAAGGCTGTACTGAAGTCCACCTACAGGGAACATCCACAGCCTTTCCCTCATTCACCAAGTGGGTTACCTTGTCAGAAGGGGATCATAGTAAAGTGATGTGGCTGAAGATTTAATTGAGTCTCTAAGAGAATTTGTGGAAAGTCTCACAAAAGGAGCTACTCTTGCAGCTGTGTTGGCTCTCTGCTGATACATTGTGGGCCTTACAAATACCACTGTGGTAGCTGGAGAGAAATTTAATAACCACCCCATCAGACTTCAGAATGAAATGGTTATGGTAATTGCATTTTTTACATTTTAGCACACAAAATGCAACAAACTGTGCTGTGGAGTGGCCCATCCTGGATGCTGTGAACCTACAGTGAGTGGGAGGCACCTTTCACTGCTTCAGTTTGCCCTGCTGGGCAAAGAACATTCATGTTTAGGCTGATTTTGCCCCTTTTCTTCAGAGATACATCTAACTGAGTGAAGGTGCAATTTTGTAATAGCTGTGCTTTTATACACCTACACAGTTCAGGAGAAAGTATTTTGTTTTGTTCCTCAAGCCTCCCTCCTTTTCATAGCTCTGCAACATTTGAATTTCTTCTGCAGGAAACAAGAGGAAATTGGGCACCTTGGTGACAATCAGTAGATAAAATAGGACTTCATCCGAGTAATTGTCCTGCCCTGTGATGCCTGTCTTTCCACTTGTAAAGGTTTTTAATGTGGTTCAGGAAGTTCCTAGGGAGTGAAGAGGCCTAAAACTACAAACTCTACTAAATTTTGATAAAAAAATAAGGAGACTTAACTCTCTGCGAGGAAACAGAAGGAAAATTATGGTGCCTCTGAAAACCCAGCATAAAAATTTCACTATGTGGGAAGGGGAGCTGGGATGAATCCACTAGACTCTCGAATCAGTTATTTTAGGGGTAGCTTTAGAGGTGGAATATTTTTTCAGCTAGAAATTGCAGTATTATATCCACTGATAGGTTGAAATAATCTAAACCAATATTGTCAGTATTCACTTAAAATAGTTAATTGTCTGTTTGGATATGTGCTCCATAAAGGGTTATATTCTGAGGCAGCAGGTAATGAGCCTTCTCAGTCCCGCTAATGTCCCTGAAGATTCATTCTGAAACACTCTTCAGTGTTTTACAGTCATATCACTGAAGAGCAATATATTTTCTCTTACTCTTGAATAAGTTCAAGTGTTCCTTCAAAAGGTGTTAGAACTGTTTTTTTGAATTGTATGCTTAAAAGTTAAATGTATATTCAAAGTTTTTGCTTTATCAATGTTTAAGTTCTAATTGCTGTCTGGTAGGTTTTTCACTCTTTTCAGTGGACTCTAGCAATAGTTGTACTTGAATGCAGGTGACTTGCCTTGTTTATGTTGCTGACTGCTCTTTGTGGTTTCTTTCTCTTCAGGCCCATGTGGCAGTTGTTACTCATTTGCCTCCATGGGTATGCTGGAAGCAAGAATACGTATCCTCACAAACAACACTCAGAAACCAATCTTTAGTACCCAGCAGGTTGTGTCTTGCAGCCAGTATTCTCAGGGTAAGTACACTGGTGTGCACAGAGATAACTTTCAGTAATGACAATGCTGCAGAAGGAGATTGTATATTAAAAACTTCTGTGCCTTCCCTATCACCCACAATTTAGTGTTGTTTTTTTTCATAAACTATCTGGCAGGCTATAATTTATAGTGCTAGTTTTTTAAAAAATAATTCAGAGTTGTCAGCCCACCTTACTGAAGAGGCTGAATTGAACCAAGAGTAGGTGACCTCCTGCTCAGGATGTTACTGGATTTTATACCTGGGAGACAAGGGATATCTAAGGAGTAGGGCTAAAAGTACAGCTGAATTGTAATGCATGCCTAGAAAGAGTGGAACCTAGTATCCTACCAAAAGCATATTCAGAGGGAGAAGGAGCATACAGGGAGGTGGAGATAAGCAAAAACGAGTCAAGATTTCCAAAGGACAGTACCCGTGTTAGGACAGGTCTTTTTGCTGCATGTAAGTAGCTGCTCTTCCTGATGGGGAGTGTCAGGAGTAGTCCATATGTTAGTGTTCCCAGTATCGCTTCCACAAGTATTAGTTCTGTCTCATGTGTTCCAGAAAGCTGGCTGTAGTTAACTGGAATATTAGTATTATTTGGGTCACTGCAGTTTGTATTCAATACTGTATCTAAAAGTCTTCCAAAAGATTTGAGTAGGAGGGTCTCCCACTTCAAATAACTCTCCAAGGGATTAAGTAGATATCTTTTGTTTAGGTTGTGATGGTGGCTTCCCATACCTCATTGCTGGCAAGTATGTCCAAGACTTTGGTGTGGTGGAAGAGGACTGCTTCCCTTACACAGCCCAAGATTCTCCCTGCACTTTCAAGCGCAGCTGTTACCACTACTACACTTCTGAGTACCATTATGTTGGTGGTTTCTATGGAGGCTGCAATGAAGCCCTAATGAAGCTGGAGCTTGTTCAGCATGGGCCAATGGCTGTTGCCTTTGAGGTTTATAATGATTTCATGCTCTATAAAGAGGGAATCTATCATCATACTGGGCTGCAGGATGACTTTAATCCTTTTGAATTGACCAATCATGCTGTCTTGCTGGTGGGCTATGGTACAGACCCAAACAGTGGTGAGAAGTTCTGGATTGTGAAGAACAGCTGGGGCACCTCTTGGGGAGAAGATGGTTACTTCAGAATCCGCCGTGGCAGCGATGAGTGTGCAATTGAAAGCATTGCAGTGGCTGCAACTCCTATTCCAAAATTATAAATGCTGAGCTCTTCACCCAGTGCTTGGTCCCCAGCCCTGAGAACATACTGATTGTTAGAGACTGCAGTTAAAATCTGTCCCCTCACTTCGACAGGGGAGCTGTAATGAAATTTTCCATAACAGAGCAAACAGTTTTTATAGGTGAGAGCATGAACACTGTGAGCTCTGCTCCGTGCACTGAAGGTTTTCTCTTGAGTCTCACAGTAGATCACCTACAGTGCAATGGCTGTTTTAGTACCATGGTGATAGTTATTTGTCACTGGATATACATCTTCAGTCACCAGTTCTGTTTTCTACTGTGGACAATCTTCAGATCTCAGGGGGAAGCATCTGCTATGATAATCTGTAACTACTCAGAAAGGACACTGTAGTGCCTTACTTCTCAGAAATCAGGAACTTTAGAATGGAAGTGTTTACTGGGGAGGTGATGGGCGATTACACTGATTAAAAGGAAATTTTAAAGCTCTGTGTCCTGCAAAAAACGCATGTTAAACTCTTATGACAATAAAAACATGCTCCATTTCAGGCTGTTACTCAATGTTTGAGATCTGGATTTTATTGCTGTGCTTTGCAATTGATGATCTCAGAGTTCAATAAAAATTATCCCACTCCCACACACAAGAAGTTTGTATTTGTGGAAGTAGTTGGTTCTTCATTTCAATAACAAATCTGAGTTTTAAACTTCCTGTCAAGAACTTTAGCAGGGTCTAAACTGGTAAGAAAGGAGGATGAGAAGAAGAATTAGGGACCATCTACTGAGGCCAAGATTCTCACAGCAGCCTCAGGCAAGGTTGTCCAGGAGTCTAGTAGTCTTTCATTTGAATGTGGGGCAATTCATTGAGTAAATTGGCTAATTTCTCAGTAACCCTGCTTAAGTCTCTCTGTTAATCTGTTGTGCTCTGGCTTTCAAATAGACAAGGTAGAAGAACAGAGTTGAGACAAGGTTTGCAATACTTGGAATTAACCAGTTCTTTGTAGATGAAACTGAGCTGCAACACAGTAGTTGGTCTTTGCTGTTCTTCATGTGAAGAAATAAGTGACTTAGAATCAAGTCCCACTTTCATGGGTAGAAGATTATTTCTTTGGTTATAATATGTAACCAATGTACTTAGTGTTTTTATGTATAAAATAAAATCTTAGGGATTTTTTTCTAGGAGGTGGAGAAATGGGTAAAACACAAAAATAGAAAGGTTGCCTGTAATCAAAATATCCCCTTTCATTTAGAAGGGAGAACTCCCTTTTACCTCGGTAGCAGAATTTCACAAGAACAGATTTATTCCAGTTTGAATCTGAGGAGCAGAGTAAGAATAGCTTCATGGTTTTGTTTTCTTTATTTGAAGGCCCTGCCAAAAAAAATAATCGGGTTTAGAAATGTAGAACTTGTTTTGCGAGAATTTGAGCAAGAACCTCAGGAATAGCTCATATGGTGCATTGAATTGTTTTGTTTGAGGGAGCTGAGAAGAGTGTGGGAAAGGTGTGTGTGTTTGTGAGACCCAGAGCCAGGTACTTGTTTCTTCCCATTTGGACTATTTGGTGTTACTGCAAGCCTCCCATGAGGACTTAACCCCTTGGTAGCAGCTGCAATACATCATGAAGATGTACATTCCCCCACACACCTCTTTGCCTAAAAACCACAACCTTTTCTCTTGCACTTCCCCCTCTCTTCTTTCTCCCATAACTGTTTTCCCCAGGGAAAATGTTACTGGAGTGGGAGAGACAGCACTGCTTTGCCCCCCAGCAGTGTATGAGTCCTTTGTATCTGTTGTGTTATTGAGCATAGGAACGGTGTGATGGTTCATGTGCTGATAAACAGCTCAGTAGGTCACCCACTACCTTTTTTCCAGGAATTTATTTTAATTGAATTAAAGCTGAAAATTGCTTGAAAGAATCAAGGATGAAATAAATGGTTGCCTGTGCTTTCATTTAGGAAAACAAGACTATGTTGGCTGCAGTGCTAACAGCAAGCTTCCTGCCATGCTGATACTACAGCTGCACAGCTTGACCTAACTTGGCTGACAGCTTCTCTATACATAAGCAGTCATGTTGACACCAATATAAACTCTCTTGAGGTGCAGGAACTGGCCTTCTTTGTGTAGGTGATCTGCAGGCTTGTCCTGGCACCCATGAGTGTCTGTGGTCTCACTGTACAGGTACAGTATATTTTTAATATCCTATGCACTTAGAAGTGTCATTTCTTAATAAGCAGGTATTTTTATTAAGTTATGGCTTTGGATGAATGTGCTAGGTTCTCGGACTTCTTTAACTTTTCTGATTGTAACATCTGTAGCACTTGAGATTAGCTTGAGAATAAGGATATAAAAGCTAGGTATTTCTTCATATTTTAACTATCAAATTGCTGCTGACTTTCATGGTGCTACAAATACAGAAATACTTGCTATTCACCATGCCTTGTATCATGTTAGCTACATGAATTTTCATTAAGTTTGTGTTATTGTCTATCTATCACTGCTTGTATGTGGCAGCTGCACTGGTACTACCGTGAGGATGAGAGAGCTCTCAGAGCTGTCTGTCACCATCACTGCCCCCAGAAACTATCATGAGATGTACTTGTTTGCCTCTGGCTTACTGTGGTACGTGAGTGTCATGTTTTCTATATTTCAGAGTTGCACAGAGAGATGTCAATCAGCCTGAAGGAGCTAGTTAAGTAGGCAGCATGGCATCTGTGGGTTTTCAACTTTTATTTGAGATTGTGGTTCAAGCAGAGAAAGTACATTCAGGACCAGCCAGAGCATTTCCTTCCCACAGCCTGCAAGGGATGCAACTACAAGAGTTGGTAAATCTTGAAAGTTAGGAGGTAGCACTCCACTCTGTGGTGGTGTGGGCTGGGACACAGCTTCACATGCTGGTATCTTTCCAGCTCCTTGGAAGTCTCGGAACAGGTTTGAGCTTGACTGTAAGGAGCACAGAAGACTGGAAATAAATTACTGCCCAGAAAATAGACAAAATGGAGAGCTGTATATCTCTGCAACTTCACTTTTTTTAAGAGCCTATAGTTTGCTTAGATGGCTTCTACATATAAAATGATGCAGTGAGTTATGTGGAGTAGCTTAAAAGGGCAACAAGCTATCACTCAGGAATCTAATTACAGGTTTGGCAAATATGCCTTGCAGTGAACGAGTAGGGACCCAGTCTATTTAAGGAAGATGACATGGGGGATGATACTTACAGAGGAAATGGAGCTGATCATCAGCCCAGCAAATGGAGATATTAAAAGTTTAGTATGTTGAAAATGAATATATACAGATGATAAATAAACTCTAGTTGTTTAAAAGTGACTATAACAAATCCTTAAAATCTGTCAGGGGCTGTGCTGGAGACTTGGAGCAGGGTGAATTTGTTTGAGCACTTTCCTGGCTCAAGAACTGCTCAGGAAACCCAGTGGCTGGTTTATGAAGGAGACCTGGCTGGACCATGATGACTCCTCCTTGCTTGGTGATCTGAGGACTTGAAACAAGGTGACTTTTAATTTACAAGGTTGTCAGTCTAATTTTGCACTGTAAACTGCATATAAAGCTGGAATTCAAATCATCGGGCTGCTTTAAAAGGTTCTGCTAAAGTCCTATGACCTCTGAAGATTTCCATCTTTATTTTTCAAATACTGGGGTTTTCAAAGTGTGATCAGAACAAGGTTGTAGTTGTTAATTTAATAGATTCAAAGATGTCAAGTGGAGAATTTCGAGAAGCATCTCTTCTCAATTTTTGTATTGAAAAAGGGACAAATGCTGATTTATATTTTTAGGAGAAAATAAAACAGACTAAGAAAGCATTTTTTTCAGTACTTTCAGTTTACAAACAACATCCTTTAAGACGATTTTCAGTTTTCACATTCTCATTGTTCCACTCCTGAACATCAAACTTTTTTTTCCCCACCAAAGAATTCATTTCTTCAAAAAAGCCATTTCTGGTGTGTGTTAAAATTCCTTTTAAAATATCAAAGTTATCAGTGATTTTGGTTTCACCTCAGTGGATGGGTCTTATTTAAGTCTGCTGTAGACAATCTGCAGGAATAGGGTGGCTTGATACAGCTGGGAGTGCCTCTCTTTGGGTTGAAATAAGGTAGGAAATGGAGTGGGCTCTGTAAGGTGCTGAAGTGCACCGTGTAGCACCTGCAGCCTTGGGGTTGTGGTGCAGCAGTGGGCCAGGTGGGAGGTTTGGAGAGGTCTGTGCCCAGGTCTGCCAGGACTCTTTGGGAGCTGTGGGGTGTTCAGGTTGCAGGTGGTCTAAGCCACTGTACAGAGCTGCCTGTCCCTGCTGAGTGTGTCACAGCACACCCTTACTAACGCCCTCATTCACACCACTTCCGCTGAGAGCAAAGTAACACTTGAATTGTAAAATAAAAGTGTACTAGCTAGGTCAGTAAGCCCGTGGGTGCTAACACTCTTGTACCCAGACTGTTCATAGCTAACTGGTTTCTGCTACTGCAGTGCATTGTACGTGTAGACATATATTTAGCTACTTTTTTAAAGACATGAACTCAACTTGAACATTGATGTTAAATTTTGAGGGAGAGCCCAGGCATATTTAAAAGAAAACAACCTAATTGCTTTCCTGAATAATCTGGCCAGCACATGATAACAGAAGTTGGAAGCTTTGATTATAGCATGAAATAAAAACCCATGGTTGGTTACCCCTTCTGAACAGTGAGTTTGAAGTGAAAAGGCTCACACTCTATTTGGCTGAGTCATGGTATCTTGTGTGATGAGAATAAAGTGTTGGGGAGTGCAGCTCCAGCAAGGTGAGGTTTCTCTGCTGGTTGCTATGGCTTCTGGATGTGCTATCAGCTGAAGCAGTGTGTGAGCGTGTGTGTGTATGTTCAGGTTTCCAAAATAAAAAACATCCCCTGGCAGCCGGGAAGTTATTAATGACCTGCAAAATTAGGAGGCAGTCAGGTGCAGTAGATTAACAGAGAGTCAGTTTTTATCAGTTCTCTCTGAATGGCAGGTGGGGCAGGAGAAGTTGCAGCCTTTCTGTACAGGCGGCTATAAACAGGCATGTGCATATGCAGGAATTTTTCTGTATCTGTAAGAAGAAAGGCACTGACAGGTATTTCTACCAATTATTCCTCTTTGCTTCATTTGGATGAACTGACTTGATCCTGCAGATGCCATTTAGCATGAGACGCACAAACTAAATTCACAGATCTCTCTCATGGTAACATCTTAAAAGGCTGATAGTTTAGCTCCTTCTTCACCAAGCATGTTCTGCTATTTGCACTTTAGGTTATATATGCATGTTTATACTTGAAGTGATCCCTGAGACCTCTGGCTTACCTGTTGAAATAGAGAATATTTTTAAGGGCTGTGTAGAAGGGTGATACCGCTTTAGTGATAGGACCCGTGATACATTTTAAGTACTGTAATAAGTACCAAAGATATTAAAAGTGATGTCTTTGCCCTAGGGGGATTTCAAAAGTTCAGAAAACATTTTGCATTTTCAAATGTCCAGGATTTTCAACCTTGATGCTTTGTATGTAAGATGCGGAACAACTCCAAAAACTTAGCTAACTGTACAGAATCCTTACAATTATATTTAACAAAGGAAATATATCTAGTGTGTTGGTTTGTTGTTTTTTTTTAAAGCCTTGTGTGATTATCTTTTCCATTACTCTCTTTACTTAATCAACACGTGACATTAATACAAAATGATGGCTTCTTCTACTGTTGTTTAGCACTTAGCCAGGATAAATGCAATTTTTGGTCTGGACTGAACATGAGATTCCCTAAGATTTTTCCTCTCATTAGTACCAACTGAAGCACACCAACTATCTCAGAAATCTTCCTGAAAGCAGATCTGCTGTGACCTCCAGGAGGCCACTACTTCACCTGGAGACTGGAACACCTAGTAAGTTCTGCTGCTTGTTGGTACCTGCATACCCAAAAAAGGAGGGCAGATCCTATGCTTTTAATCATAGCAACTGATGTTTTGTGGCCTGAACTGTTGCACTGAAACCAGTGACACTGCTTAAGGAGTCAGAACTTGCTCACTATCTTGCATTTATCTGCCCAAGAATAAAGTGCTCAAAAATTATAGATGATTTCCTGAACTTCCATCCTGTTTTCTCTTTTCTAGTGACAAACTTGTATTTGCAGAAAATCACTGTAGCTTATTGAAGAGTTTTTACATGGTTATTCAAGCTTCAGAATCACAGATGAACACAGTGATACTCAGTCATTACTGATGCCCACTGTGTCTTATCACAGGCAAGGCCTCGATATTTAGATGCAAGTGCATAACATCCAAGTGAAATGCAACATGAGTAATGACCCAGTTTACAGAATTTCTAAATAAGCAGCAACCTCTCCCCTGTTACAGATTGTAGAGAGGCAGAGACATGTTGAACTACATACCTATTACCTTCTAGGGACACCTCACACAGAAGCAACTGAATCATTATTATTGTTCCCTTCAGAGAAAGATCAAGAACAAAAGGAATTGCTTTATACCTGCAGAGATCAGAGCTGGGTTTGTTGGGGTTTTTTTTTAGGAAAAAGTGGCTTTTTTAGTTCCGCTTTCTCTTCTGAGGAAAGTATAATGATTCTGGAAATTTTTACACAGAAATATGTTAGTGCCTATTTTTAATATATATAAGAAAGAAAACAATTTCTTAAGGCACATTATAAATTTGTTGCCACAGCATTTCCCTCACATGCAGACCTAAGGCCAAGATCTGATTATATGTCTGTCCACACTGTCCTCAGTTACAGCAGCAGCTTTTAATAACAGCAAAGCCCAGAATCTTCATTGGTACACACTTGCATCCAGATCCAGGGTCTCATTTTTCATTAATACAGCTAAAAACTACAGTGTTTCCCCAGGTCTAACATCCTCTTGCCCCACACAGACAAAGGAACGATCCATTCTGACTGAAGCCTTCTGCTGACTTCCTGTGGTGGTGGTGCTGTGATGGCCAAATACTGCCCTTGTGCAGCCCCACAAACCCATTGCAAAACATTACCACAAATGTCAAACATCAAGAAAACCCATACCCTACTCAAAGCAAGCATTTCTTATAAAACCAGTGAACATATTTGACTAATTAACAGAATGGTCTCTTCACCTGAGAGCCAGCGCCTCACCTCGTGCATTCCAGTCAGGCTAGAGCAGACTTTCTCCCTCAAAAAACTCTCTTTGCCTTCAGACATGCGACGGCTTCGTGGATCATGTAGGTCTGCATGTTCCTCTCAGAGTAGGATCAGGCACCACACTGATCATTACATGGGACAAGACTCCTGTGTTGGCCACATCAGTCAATGTGACTGCACCTTTTCTCAGCCCACCAAAGGGGACTGAGGCCTTAAAGCTAGGTTTTAGTGCAACAGGAATTTAGAAGAAGGCTGTATTTTTAGGAATTAAAAGAGATTAAAATATGCCCACCATCTCTGTGCACGCCAGGTTCACATCCCTTTATTCTTGCTCACAGTAACTTTTTGAGCTTTCCCCACTCTCAGTAATTTTCGTGTAGACTCCTTGGGACACCAAGATAAGACCTTTTCTTGCTCTCCTCTCTAAGACCTGGTTGTACTGGCTGTCTTTTGCACTTTTGATCAGTGTCTCCTCATCCTCCATGCTCTCCCTTTGCTGCTTCTCCTTCCAGAGGTCTCCCCCTTGTCCACCACCCTCTGTGGCAGTCCAGGGAAGGAGCAATTCCTTGCCCTTCCAGGAGTCACTTGATGCTAACACAGCAGCCAGGAAGCTCTGTTGCCCAGAGGGAAGACATTGAAAAGAGAATAAGACACAGAATCAGAACCCTTTTGGTTAGAAAAGACCTTTAAGATCACCTGTCATGCCATACATGCTCACCCACAGAGTCAAAACACCATACACATTAATGCTGAGGAAGGGGGTTGTATTTGGATACCTGTAGGTGAACTTTTAAGGCAGAGATTTTGTAGTAGCAATTAACATTGCTTTTCTATAGCAGTAGGGTAGCAAAAAGCGGTGTAAGACCGATAGAAGGGGAAAGTTTTGGGATTAATCTTGTACTGTTTAGGATCTGAATATGGTTGTGATCTTTTGCCTCTCCATTCTGTCCCACTTCTGTAAAGCATTAGTATTTGCTTAGGATTTTGCTAGACTTTTTACCTGGATGCTGCTGAAAAGGATCTATCCTTTTCTTCTTGACATTACTCCTTAACAGCACAGGTCAGCAGATGATCTGTAATTTTGTTGTTTGTCATTTTAGATTGCACCTTCTTTTAGGAAGTCCTTTGCTTTAGGCTGCCCTTTGTTACCTGTTCTGTGGGTCCTGGTGGTCTTCTTCATGCAGAAGTGCTGGGAACATAACACATTGTCAATTCAGGTGCCAGTGGAACCTGCTTTCCTACAGCCCATCTCCTGCCATCTCTCCTGCTTCTTCCACACCCAGATGGTCCCATTAATTTTCCATTTAGAGCAATTTTAATGCTGCTATCATAAATCTTTACAATCCTAACGAGTAAGGTGGAACTAACATTAAGTTCTGTTTTTTCAGCCTCTAATAAAAAAGGAAAAGACTCACCCTCTCAATATTACAGCCCGCAGCAATCAGAAAGATGCAGTCACCCCATTTCTTCTTCTTTCTTCAGGACAGCACACATGGAAAACAGATACATTATGTAAAAAAAAAGCATTGTATTGCTTGTATTTTGTTACCCCACAATTGAGTTTTATGTATTTGATTTGGCCTTTTAGTCAATTTCTTGTAATTGATTTTTTTTTTTTCCCCCAAAAAAACTGAATGCAGTTTCCTGCAGTTATTATCTTGCTGAAATTTAAACCTCTGCATATAAACCCAAGGTTAATAGAGAGCTTCAGGAAAGGAGAGAGAAAAGTAACTGAATGGCAAAATTAATAGCCTCAGCAGCCTTATTATCATAGGAGATTTAGAAGGAAACCTTTGTAAAGAGAGTATATCCAGACTGCAGATGTAGCCACCTGACCTTCAAATGTTCAGCTTTTGGAGCATTCCTACTGATGCCTAAACACCTACAGGGTGAGGTGAGAAGGTTCCAAAATAGGATCAGGATTTTAAGTGGGCTCAAGAAATTGACTAGAACTGTGATGCAGAAATGGGGCTCCCAAAGGGACCGGCAACAAGAACTGGTGCAGTTGGACCACGAGCAGAGTAGTAAGCCAAAAGCAGAGAGACTGTTGCTTTGGGTATTCCAGATAGATGTTAAAAATTGCCATCAGCATTGGATGTTTTGCTCAACTTTTGTGACTTTTGCAGCTGTTTTTAAGATTTAGGAGTATTGTGTGTTTTTTTTGTGCAGAGTGTTTTGGTTTGGTTTTTTGAAGAACTTTTTGTTGATGTTCATAGTAGTTTTCACAAATGTCTCAGCCTTTTGTTTTCTACTTGTCTTGTCTTAGTTTGAATCAATACTTTCCTTATTAAAACTGTCAGTGGGGCCTCAGGAAAAGGAAGTTAATGGTACTGGTCATCCCAGGGTACTGCATGGTGGCCAGGCATGAACAAGACAGCACAGAGGTCACCAGAAAGTCTACCCCTCCCCACAAGGATCATTTGGGGGTTCATCAAACTGTTCACACCTTCCCACCAGCACATCTGTTCTTGTAAACTTGTTTTGGCAGTCAGAGGGACATTGTTCTCGTCAACAGTGACGCAACTTTGATGGCATTTTAGCATCTAGTTTCTATGCAAATCTCCCAGTGCTAGATGTTGTAAACAGTTTAATCAAGCTAGCTGAAGTCACTGCTTGCTTTCCCACAGCTCAGCTGTGCTGGTTGTAGCAGTATCTTCACCTTGGATGAGACTTGAGGATATCAGTTTACTTCTCATCATCTTGAGTCCCAAGAGGGTGTTCAGTTTTCTCTGAAAAAAAAAAGTCTCACTTGGACTGAAGAAAACTCTTGATACTTAAGTGCTTTGGGATGTGATCTGTTGGCTGTTTAAAGGTTTAACAGTCCTATTTGTAATGTGCCATAGAGAGACACTAGAAAGAGAAACATGGGTCAGAAGTAGCAGAGAAAGAGGACTTAGAGACACAACAGTAGTTGATTCCTTACCGTCTCAGCATGTGTCATTTGCTGATAATGACACTGTGCAGAGATAAACCGCCCAGCATATTGTAGAGTTTGAGAGCCCCTACACTACTGCACAGTTCACCTTTGTGCCTATGAACATTGTCTCATAATGAAGTTTCTCCTTGTGCATGGCTGCTTTTCAGCCTCTTCAGACACCAAATGTCCTGACAACAGAGTATGAATATGACTTGATTGCAAGATATAAACTAGTCTATAAACCCATTGCACCAATAATCTGATTAATTCAGCATATCAGTCAGCTATTAGAGGCCTCTGAGCTCTTCTCCTGAGATACTGAGACGTCTTAAATTTCTCTGACTTGCCAAGGTACTGTGGATACTTCATGTCTTCCGTGGAATAGTCAGGACTGCATATGCTCAGGCTCTCAGGGTAGTCATTATTTCATGCCAAACACTGTTATATAGTCTACTCTAGTGCAATAAACCTCTCAGGAGCTTTCCATTTTTCTCAGGAGCACACCATACCCCTTGAGATAGTTGCAGCAGGAAACAAATGAGGCAAAGAGGATTACAGCTGACAGTGCTGTATGAATAAATTGCTGATTTCTCATATAATGGGCAACTACTCTAAGGCTTCTAATCCATAATGACCTAAATAACTCAGATGGACCTGCTCCTTAAACTGAATCTATTTCTGAATGTCTTTTTTTCCTTGATGTTAGAAATATTCTTACATATTATGGCTTTCATCAGATATCTGGAAGAAGTCTCAGGTTTGCAGGCTCTAGTCCATATGGAGGACTTCAGTCACCCCCATATCTGCTACAGGGACAGCACAGTGGGACACTAGCAACTCTGGAGGTTTCTGGAGTGTGTTGATGGCAACTTCCTGACAAAAGTGGTTGAGGAGCTGATGAGGGAAGGCACTTTGCTGGTCTTCATGCTTACAAACCAGGAGGAACTATATGGCAATGTGAAAACTAGGGGCAGCTTTGGCTGAAGCAACCATGAGAGGGTGAAATTTAGGATCCTGAGAAGAAGGTCATGAGCAAAAACATCATTACAAGGCTTGCAGAAGAGCTGACTTCAGCCTGTTTAGGGATCTACTTGGAAGAATTCTTTGGGAGACCCTGGAGAGAAGAGAGTTCAGGGAGAGCTGGTTGATTTTCAAGAATCATCTCTTCCAAGCTCAACTATGCCCCACCCCACATCCAGAAAATCAAGCAAAGGCAGTAGGAGACTTCCTGCTGGAAGCCATTTCCAAACATAGCAAGGACAAGAAGGTAATTTGGAGTAGTTAGCACAGATTTATTAAGGGGAAATCATGCCTGGTCAAATGTATGGCAACGTATAATGAAATGACTGGGTGTGGACAGGCTTCTGATTCTGTCTTCCATAGCATCTTCATAGATGAACAGATGAAGTACAGATGAGTTAGGTGAATGGGCAGTGAGGTAGATTGAAAACTGGCTGAATGACCAGGCTCAAAGGGTTTTGATTGGCTGTACAGTAGCCACAAAGAGGCTACTGACTAGTGCTGTACCCCAGGAATCAATACTGATGGCAATACAGTTCAATATCTATTAATGACCTTGAAAAAGGGACAGGTTGCACCCTCAGCAAATTTGAAGATGATACAAGGTAATTGTTACACCTGATTGGTGTGCTGCCATTCAGAGGGACTTCAACAGGCTGGGGAATTGGGCAGAAATTAATCTCATTATGTTTAACAAGGGGAACTGCCAAATCCTGTAGTTGGAGAGGAATAGACCCAAGTATCAGTGCATTCTGGGGATCAACTAGCTAGAAAGAGCTTTGCAGAGAAAGACCTGGGGATCCTGGTGGGAAACAAGTTGAACCTGACTCTTGCAGCCAAAGAAGACCAACATCCTCCTGGGCTGCATTAGGCAGAGCTGGTTCAGGTGGTCTTTTGCCTCTAGTTAGCACTGGTGTGATACACCTGGAGTGCTGTGTCCAGTGCTGAGCTCCCCAGTATGAGACACAAGGAGGCCTGAGTTCAGCAAAGAGTCACAAAGATAACTAAGGAGGGAGGCACCAGGGAGAAGTTGTGAGAGCTGAGACAGTTTCAGCCTGGAGAAGAGAAGGCTCATGGGGATCTTATCAATGTATATAAATACCTGATGGGGTGAGTAAAGAACACAGGCAAAGATGGAAATTCTATTTAAACATAATAAAAAAGCTTTTTACTCTGTTTGTGGTCAAACACTGGAACAAGTTGCCCAGAGAAATCCAGAGTTGCCCAGAGTCTCAATCCCTGAAGATACTCAAAACCCAACTGTATGTGTCTGAAAGCAACCTGATCTCACTTGCTCTGCTTTGAGCAGAGGCGTTGGACTCAATAATCCCCAAAAGTACCTTCCCACCTCAGTGATTCTGCAATATTTGAAAATATAGTGAGTACAACTGGCAAACTGTGCTCCTGATTAACTTTTTTTCAAGTAAAGGGACTACCTTTTGTTGTTTTGCTCCATGTTTTAAATTTGCAGCTTGGAGACCCAGTAGTGAGTAGAAATTAAGCCAATGCATATTTAGGATCTATTCTTGTAATATCCCTGCACATGAAGTTGGTGCTGTTGGGTCAACACCATTAGAGACTGATAGTCTCCAAAGAAACAGACAGCAGTTTTGCTGGTGTAATTGAGCCCTGTTCTTAAAGATTTTCTCTGGGGAGGACAGGGTAGACTAGTCTTTAAGCTCCTGCTGGGAGCATTGTGTCTGGACCCTCATAAAAGGGCATAATGCAGATTTCTGACTCTCAGAAATTTTCTGTCTTAATTTAGAAATATCTGTCCATAGCACTATGGCTGATCCTCATCACACAAGTAACTCACAGTACCTGAAGAAGGTTAAACTGCTGTGCTGTCACTTTGGTCCAGGCTTTTGCTGGTAGCTCCATAGTGACAACCCTGTGATGAGTGTGATTGCAACCTCAGTGAGTGCTCTTACGCTTTGCTCATTGAATCTGAGACACCACAGTGTTTGTTTGGAACTGGCTCGTATCAGATTAATTCTTTGCTGTGTGATGCTTTCATTGCCATCCAGCCTCAGGGACATCCATTTAATCTTCCCAGAGTATTACTGACCCCCCGTTATTAGATTTTTCCCATGGCAGACATTCTGGTCTTTGCCCTTATTGCTTTTCAAGTTGCACTATGTTCATGTATTCCCAGGTGACCATTCAAATGCTCTTGGTGTAAAATGTACTGCAACCCATCTAAGATTTCCTGCAGGCTCCAAAGGATGGGCATTAATTTGAACTTAATTATGGGTGAAACTATAAAATAAAATAATTCATCCTTGAAAAAGGCAATTACAACAAATTATTAGTATTTTTTGAGTCTGTTGGAATAGAAATACATTTGCGTCTGAGCACTATCTGTGCTCACACAGGTGACTAAACCACCTGAGATGCCCTGAAGCATCAATATAGGGCTGGTGGATATGGAAGGTATATTGGAATGTGCAATAAGTAGCCAAACCAGACCCCCTTATCAAACTAAGTTTGTAACTGGGAGAGAGAGAAAAGCTCTCAGTCATCAAATCCGATGATTCATGCACCTATAGGCTGCTAAAATTTGAAATCTCTTTCCC
>NW_009954416.1:1476103-1480628 GCF_000747805.2 Chaetura pelagica | reverse complement strand
CTCACTGTTTCTCTGCCCTGAATCCTGCCTTACCTTGAGATCTGATCTTGTGGGTGCTCTAACCCTAGAAACAGATCTATTGCAAAATTGTGCCCTCAACCAGTGACTTGTACTCTTTGAAGACTTTAATAGAGCTGTAATTGTGCTAGATGGAAGGGCTTCCATTGTTTTTGAGAGGTGCAGTTTCTGAGATTAAACAGATACTGCCATAAATTATTCCTGCCATCCAGACCTTTTTTTGTAGGACATCAGGAGCATAATTCCCAAGAGGTAATCCTTGGGCATGCCCATTAAGTCCATATTATGATGTTATTGATAGAGTCTCCCCTCAGCCTCCTCTCCTCTAAACTAAACAATCCCAGTTCCCTCAGCCTCTCCTCACAGGTCTTATTCTCCAGATCTTTCACCAGCTTGGTAGCTCTTCTCTGGACTCGCTTCAGCAGCTCTACATCCTTCCTGAAGTGAGGGGCCCAGAACTGGATGCAGTACTCTAGGTGCTGCCTCACCATCATATAATGGTTTGTTTTGGAAGGGATCTTATAGATAATTTAATTCCAAACCCCCTGCATGGGCAAGGACACCCCCCACTAGACCAAGTTGCTCAAAGCCCCATCCAGTCCCTCCTTGAACACTTCCAGGGATGGGGCATACACAGCTTCCCTGCACAACCTGTGCCAGTCTCGCCACTCTCACACTAAAGAATTTCTTCCCAATGTCCAAACTAAATCTCCCCTCTTCCAGTTTGAAACCATTCACCCTCATCCTATCACTCTATGTGCTTGTAAAAAACCCTTCCCCAGCTTTTCTGTAGCCCCTTCAGATACTGGAAGTCCACTCTAAGGTCTCACTGAAGCCTTCTCCAAGTTGAACAACCTCGACTCTCTCAGCCAGTCTTCAGAGGAGAGGTGCTCCAGCCCTCAGATCATCTTCATGCCCCTCCTCTGGACTTACTCCAACACCTCCATGACCTTCTTATGTCTGGGGCTCCAGAACTGGACACAGGATTCAAAGTGGGATGTCACCAGAACAGAAAAGAGGGGTAGAATCACCTCTCTTGACCTGCTGACCACAATTCTTTGATCTAGCCTGAAACATGGTTGGCTGGCTGGGCTTCAAGTGCACATTGCTGGCACGTGTTGAGCTCCTCATCAGCCACCACCCCCAATTTCCTTTCCTCAGTGCTGTTCTCAATTTATTCTCAATCCAACCTGTAGTCATGCTTGGGATTATCCCAACAGGGACAAGTGCAGGACCTCACACTTGGTCTTGTTGAACTTCCTGCAGTTTGCACGGCCAATCTCTCAAGCCCATCAGGGTCCCTCTGGGTGGCCTCTCTTCCCTCCAGCGTGTCGATCACACCACTCAGCTTGGTGTCATCAGCAAACTTCCTGAGGGTGGACTCAATTCTGCTCTCTATGTTGACAACAAAGATGTTAAACAGCACCAATCACAGTACCTACCCTTGATGAATGCCACTCATCACTGTTCTCCATTTGGACATCAAGCCTTTGACCACAACTCTTGGAGTGTGACCATCCAGCCAATTCCATGTTCATCAACTGGTTCACCCATCGAACCCATATATTTTCAATTTATAGACCAGTAAGTCATGCAGGACAGTATTTAACACTCTGCACAAGTACAGGTAGATGTCATCAGTTACTCTTCCCTTATCCACCAACACTGTAATACCATCTTAGAAGGCCACCAAATTTGTCAGGCACAATTTGCATGATTTAATAAAGATTAAAATGTATGTATTTACCAGAGACAGTACAGATAACCAAATATCAGTATAGAAATATCAACTAAATTGGTGCCATTTTACATGTTCTTATTGCCTGGACATTGTTGAAGAACCTGAAACAGCAGAATAAGGGCTCAGAGGCACCATCTGGTTCTCCCAGCTTAACAAGGTACTCCCTGTCAGCTGAGCCTTGCTAACTACCTACCTGTGGGTGGCAAATGCAAGCTCATATGGTTCATATTAGCTGCCATTGACTGTGGACTCAGCTAAGACAGATAACATTGCATCAGCTGCAGGCTAATTGCATTTCCGTGGAGACCTCTGCCTGCAGCAAATCACAGAGTCACAGTACCATGGTTCTGTGCCCAAAGACATCATCTGGCATAATCAAATGATTCTGGCAGTGATTGCTGAAGACATGATCATCCAAAATTATCTGCCTCCCGCCCTGGTAGGGCTTACTATTCCTGCAGCAGAGATGCAAATGAGCAGGACAGCCACACCCTGCCCTGGTTCCTTCACATCCCAATGAAGCCAAACCGGAACAGATGCATAGCTCAGGGTATGGCAACAGTCCTCCAAAAAGGTGGTGGAAGGCAAGTGTGAGAGCCTTATCCCACCTAAGGGGCATTTATCAGTGCCTATAAAAGCCAGTTTACCATGGAGTTAGGAGATCTTGGTACAGCTTTCACACAGCAAGTCCATGCTGCTCTTTATCTCAGTGACTCATCCCTCTAAATGTAACAAAGCCTCCTACTTTCTGCCCCCACATCTGAACACCTCACTGAGCACCTTATTTGTAGCCCTACCACTACTAATGTGACCCTGAGTAAGCCTATGAGGAGCTCATTGTACCAGGGTGTTGCTGGGGCTGAGAATTTAGCCAGGTTCAAAGAAGAATTGGAAACTGAAGTAATACGATTATCCAGAGCTGTTACAGCTAATGCTAACAAAAACTTTGGAAGAGAGGTAAAGCCTCATGCTTCTGGGTGTAGGCCAGTTTCTAACTACACTTACTAATACCTTAAGACCTCCTCCAGTTACATATTACCTGCTCATATTGATGACTCATGCACTGTGGTCTGAGCATTAACCATCATCAAAGAAGGATAAAAGACCAGGTGTCATTCCAACCTCATCCAAAACACGGATTTCTTCATTTCCTAAATTGCTAAACCCTTTCAGCCCATTCTGTTTTTTCAATCTCTAAAATGGGAATCATCAGCTTTAAAGGTGAACTGTGAGTGCTTGGATATTGGATCCTCTCTGAAAATAGAAGTGCTGTGAAGGTAACGTTCACCAATGTTCACTGCCACTAGCAATGATAATAAGCTTGAATCACAAAGAGATGTTAGCTGACTGGAGTGAACTGATTGGCTTCTCAAATTGTAGCCTTTTTTTATGATGTCTGTAATTAACAAGGCTTAGACCCTTAAAATTCTGTCTCCAAACAGAAAAATACAAATGACAGCTTGTTTTTGGAAAGAAAATTTATCTGATTGAAAAGAGACCTCTTTTTAAAATTAAAAAAAAAGAAAAAAATAAGATTATTTTCTCCTCAAATGACCCATTTCCACTTCTTTTGTGTGTGTATATACAAACTTTAAAGATTTTATTATAAAAGATTGCATAACTTGAGTGCTCTGAATTCTTTGTCTGCTAAAATCCGGTTTTTGGAGAGATGACAAAATTCTAATGCTGTTTTGGTGCACACTTGGATAACAACTCCATCAAATAATACCTCAGCAAGTGTAAAATATATTTTCATTTTATCAAGACTATCAATAAATAGAAAAGTCATTCACGAATGAGTTTCACACAATATTTTAATTCTGGGGGGTTTGCTATCAAAGCTGTTAAAAGAATCAAACACATCTAGGCAGTGGAGAGGTGTTTCCTTGCTAAGCTGCCAAGTTAAAACTGTTGGTGTGTTCTTCATTAAAAAAATTATGTCAGTGATTTACTCAAATGTGTTCAGTTGTTTGCAAATTTGATAGCATTTCTTTTGGAAAACAGGACTGTTGAGACACTGCATTCATATGCTCTAATGCTGTCATGCTTTCATAACTTCTCATTATTGGAGTCATGGGGTAAATCTGGATTTTTTGCATTTTAGAATCTAATTGTATGAAAAAATAAAACATAAGCTGTATGCTACATTCAGCAGATATGAATGTGCTTATAGGTACAGAGACAATCACAATTTAGTTAATTAAATTTTAAAATATGTATCTCTTACAATTAAATTCATACAGCCCTCCTAGTGTGGACACATGTAAGGATGCTTTATATTGCTATGACTGCCACTTCTCGTGATATAACTGCATTCACACTGACTTAGATTGATTTAAACCAAATCACATCCAAAGTTAAAGTCACACCGGTTTAATTTTTGCACTTTAATAGAGGTGTGAAACATCTGAAAAGGGATTTCAGGGTTTTTTTTTGCAGTGAGTGGCATTTTAGAGATGTCTGGAAGGAAGCACAGGGTGATTAATTATCACCGAGAAGACAGTGATTAAAAAAAATAGTATGTAAGACTAGCTCATGACAGAAACACTGTCCTTCCAGCAAGGAGAAAAACAGGGAACAGGACTGTTGCCTGGATTTTCCTGCAAAGTCTTTAATAGCCAGACTAATCCCAGACACACCTCGTGCTGACCTTTACACACAAATGCACAAAACTTTCTGGGAGACTTTCTTCCCCTAGTCCCTTCCTTACTTCATCTCCCAGCAGGGCTGCCTGCTGGTCCTGGTGATCCTGCTTCCGTACAAAGG
>NW_009954416.1:1432155-1476087 GCF_000747805.2 Chaetura pelagica | reverse complement strand
GGGAAAGAGCCTCCACCTACCTTCTCTCCTTCCCTCCCCAGTTCCTCACTCCCTCTCTCCCCCTCAGGCTGGCAGGATTCCTCAAGCAGAGCATGCAATCAGTTCGCAGGGAGCAGCCACAGCCACAGGGAAGATGCAGAAGCACAATCAGAAGGAGCACCTCTACAAGCTGCTGGTGATCGGGGATCTAGGAGTGGGCAAAACCAGCATCATCAAACGTTATGTCCACCAGAACTTCTCCCCTCACTATCGGGCCACCATCGGGGTGGACTTTGCCTTGAAGGTGCTGAGCTGGGATGCTGAGACTGTGGTACGACTGCAGCTCTGGGACATCGCAGGTGAGTACAGAGGAGAACTCTTTGTTCCGTAACTCATCTGGAGACAATACAAAATACAGACCCAAGTTCATTTGTATTATCATTTAAGTTGGAAACTACCAGTGCCTCTGGTTCTGAGGACAGAAAACTTTAGGGGCAGCTTGTCATTTTGGCATTTCCTTAAAGTCAGCAGACCCACGAAGAAGAGATGTCGGAATAAAACTTGCCCTGTCTGATTTTTTCTTCCATGCCCTTGGACACATGTAGAGACATGGGTACCTCTCTCCAAATGTCCCAGTTTCTCCTCTGCTACTGCCACTGTTCAGCTGCCCTCATTAGACTGCCAGATCTCTGTGATGGGAGGGAGAGTAACAAGAATGTCCTGTTGCTGCTATTTAATTTGGTAGAATTGATGAAGAATTCAATAAGATGGTTAAAATTATTTTTATAGTTTAAAAAATAAGGAAAAAACACCTGAGTTACTTTATCAAACTATCTTCCTTCTTCCCTTCCTTCCTCTTCTACCTTCCTTATTTCAGCCCAATGAAATGTAAACAACTTCTGACATGCTTTATAAAGAGGAGTGTTTCTATTTGGCAACAATCCTGGTTGTTAAAAATGTATTTACTCCTGTTTACTTCTCCTTATTCCAACATCAAGCACAAAAAGATAATTTACCCTGGGCAGGAATGAAAAAGAATAGAGAAGCCCACATATCCTTGTGTACTTACATAATTAAAAAAACTACTTAATTTTGTATTGTTGCTGTCAGAGTTTTGCAGATTTTATACTTGGCTTCCAGTTAAAACCCCAACTTTTTATTTTTGCCACCTTCATTACTAGGAATTAATCGTTTTCGTTCAGTTCATGAAAGAATAGTTTATCTTGAATATTTCACATGCTATAACTAATTATTTTCCAGTTAGTGTACATAGGAATAAAAATATAGGTATAAAACTATAGTTTACAGCAAAAAAAGGAGGGTGTTCACAAAAAAAAAGGAGGGTGTTTTAAGAAGCTACATTTGTTGAGCAAGAAAAAGAGGTGAAAATTATGTCAGCTATTAGGCAACTGTGCCAGCCTGTGGCCTGAGCTGTGGGTTCAGTGATTTAGTCTGGAACAGCACCGAGTAGAACTAGTGAAATGAGAAAATTCTTGACATTCTTATTGGTGGAGGGAGTGCCTTTCTTCTGCACTGAGCCTCCTCATGTCTGAGCTCTGAATTTGGCACCAAGGTACTGAAACTTATGCAACAACACAGCCTTATGCAAAGCATACATAACCTCAGCTTTTTTGCACATTGGTGTAGTCTTGTGGTTTTATGGTATTAAATACATATATACTTCATTTTCTTTATTAAAAGTTGGAATAGTGGGGAAAGTGTTGCTTTGCCTGCTCACCAGTGACTGATTGCAACCAGAAGTACATACACATCCAGCCAAACTTTGCTGCATGAGAAGAAGCATTTAATAGTAAGTTCTGAATGCATCAGGGAGTTAAAGAAGGTATTTACATGCCTTTTTTGAGAGATTTATTACACTACTAATCATGTGCTGGCAGATCATATGATGTAGCTTTCAGTCAGGCTGCAGAAGCAATTACACCAAGTTGTAGTGCTGAATGACTAGCATGCTTTCTGAGTTGTCACACATGACAGAGAGAATTACAACATAGTACTAAATTTCATATGAATTGCTCAATTCAAAGCATCTCTGTGAAGGTCAGGACAGTGGCTGGTAATAAGAAGAGCTGCTGTCTCATTTTTAATGACTTCTGTGTAAGGAGCTTTAGCTGTTGATGGCTACACATAGAAAATAAGTTCTGTAAGGAACACGCTGAACTCAGCCCAGCACGGTGCTGGCATAGAAGTTATCACAAACAAGGCATCTGTCTGATGGGGAAAAAAAAAAGGAAAAAAAAAAAAAAAAAGTTTAAAAAGAAAGTGAAGTAAAACTGATTAGAAATATGGAGGGAATGGAAGTGTTCTGTCCTGACTGTGGCTGATCACATATCACCACTGCAAACCAGAAATATGCGAGAAAAAACAGGAGGAAAATAAAATCTCTGATCTCAGATCATCTTCTCTCTTTTGGCAGAACATCTGTTATTAGGTCATGTTTATTTTGGGGGGTAAAGCAATATATTTTCAATATCTGACCCAGTTGAAGGATGTTGGCTTGGCATTTAGGACATCTTGAACTGAAGTAAATGCTGCAAATGTATAATATATCAATATATGTTTGTCTATAACTATCAGGTATCATTTTAGTTCTTGCATCCTCTCCTCCCCTTCCATTATACAGCCAGTGACTTTACTAGTGAGCTTAAGATGTACTCTGCTTGCACTTCACTCTGTGGATCAGTGGGTAGTAAATTTTTAGCCATGTAGAAATAATTTTCTCAAAAATATTTTGAATAAAACTGGTGTCAAGCTTATCTACATCATTAGTAGGTTTTACATACTGGATGACTTAATGGGAGGAGAGACCATGCTCCAGCTGTGGTAGGACCAAGCAGTTTACCCTTACAGACATAAGAAGGAAAAGCCAATTTAGTTCATCTGGTGTCATCTATTTTCATAGTTAAATGTCATTTATATTTCTGCAACATATTTTCTGTATTATGTAATTTGATTAAAAAACTATAGTAAGATCTAATACCTAAATGGTGAACTTGCATTTATTTAAATAAGAGAGAAATGCTGAACAATAAGGAAAAATAATTCAGGAATAATGTGGATTCTGCATTACATATTATTACATGAAGACTTGGGGTTTTCAAACAGATAATATATTCCTGAAGCTATGGGTGTTAGACAGGAATAACTGGACAAACCTTCATGGTTTATGATGTTACGATATCTATAACAACAAAATGGCATCAGACTCACATTTTCAGGTGACTGAATTTTCAGTAATTTGTGTGGGAGGAGATGTACATAGTAAAATTTTCCTTGTTTTTCATTTTCTTCCAACAGTTCCATTTATTTCATTTTATGTCCCAAATTCTTAGATTTGGTGTTCATGTCCCTCTTCAAGTGTCCCATTACCTTTACTGCTGTGTGATGCATCTTTCTATCTTGCTCCTTAGTAAATTTTTTTTGGTGTTTCTTTATCTTTTCTGCTGCCTCAGTGGGTGTGTCCTTTAAATTAAGTAACAGATTGTTAGAATGAAACTCTTAATTATATTTTGAACAAGGCTGCTGTGGAGGGGGCTGTCCTGCAGATGCGGGCTGGGAATATATTTAAATAAATCAGCTATTGTAGACAGCAGATCCAGCTGTATTTGCTTCTCTGAAAGGCTTCTCTCAGTGCCGCTGTCCATTTTTTTCTGACCACACAGCCCTTAGATCTCTCTGAAGACCAGTTGTAGCTGCACATTTACTGCAGGGAGCAGCTTTGTGGGCACAGTGGAGGATAGAGAGCAGCATTTCAGAGCCTTCCCCTCCCTTGCTACAGTTTCACAGCCATGTCAGCATCATCATTATCCCTTCTGCTGAGCATGTGTGGGCTGGATTATTCATTGTATCCAAAAATATGCTGGTTTGTTTTTATAAGGCTGGATCTCATGTCATAAGCAGTGGGTCCGATGCACTGGAGATAACCACACAACATCAGAGATGAAAGAACAGTTTCATTTCTGTTCCCTGCAACTTTCACCTTCAGAAAGAGCAGTCTTTGCACAGATATAGGCAATTGTCACAGCATTTGTAAAGTTTTTAAGACTATTATGCTCCAGAAGCAGTAAACAGACTGTTCACTAATGCCTGGCACAGCATATCCTCAGCGGTTTAGAATCTTTGTGCCTGCTAAGCATTGCAGTACATATGCAGAAGTAAGATAGTCATGGTGATTTCTAGGCTAAGTTACCTTGAAATTAGTGTTCTGCAAACATAAAAAAGTCCCTTGCTCTGATGTTTTTATTTCAGTATAGATTTGTGGAGGGATTCATGGGCCTGATCCTGCTGACTGTTTTTCCACATTCTCAGATGGTTAATACCATCTCAAGTCTCGTATAAATTTCAATCTATAAAGACAATGGCTTGAATTCAAGCGTGTAAGTTCTGAACGTTTGTTTTTTAATTGAAAGGTAGAAAACATATAAACCTTCTTTAGAATTTCCAGTGTTGGCTAAAGCCCCTTTATAAAGCCCAGTGTTTACTGGAAGCTTTTGCCTCTAAGCATGAGGGATGGTGGCAAGAAGTTAAATCCATTGCAAAACTGGACACTAGGCAGTTTGTCTTCTACCATATTTCAGATACTGTGGGTGAGATGGTAGAAATTATCTGAGTGTTAGCACTTAATCATTAGTTTTTATAACTTCTATCAGAGATTATAGTGGTTACTGGACATTGCAGATTTCTCTGCAAGTCATGGCAAATTTATGTAATGTGCATATTTATAAACTATGAAGATTCACCTGTTGATTCCTTTAAACCCATGATATCTTTCCCTGCTGCAGAATGCCATTGAGAGTAGGATAAATATGCAGGTAGGTGCCATTCCTTCCCTTTAATGGAAATCCTGTTGCTTTGGCACCTCGGTCTCATTGGGTTCACTTCAAGGTGTGGTAGGATTCATCTGGTTTAACAATTAGACATCTTGTACTGAACCATCTCAGTATCAGCTACTCAGTCTGGGCTCGCCACAGTGTTGAGGGTAGATATCTCCATAATGAAGCTTAAGTGAGCACTTTTAAGTCTCAGAATCACAGAAACATAGAATCATTTGGGTTGGAAGAGACCTTGACAATCCTCTAGTTCCAATCCACCTGACATGTGCAGGGACAGGTTTCACTAGTTGCTCAAAGCCCCATCCAACCTGGCCTTGTCTGTCCTCTCTGAGGAGATGCCCTCTAGATATCTCTTTTCAGTCTCTGACTGCAAAGTGACCCTAATCTTAGATACATCCAGTTAATTTTTGGTACATAAATTAGGGCTGATGAATCCCAACATAACACACTGTCTCAGTGGGCAAAGGCCATCAGACTCATGAGGTTTGATACCAGTTGCCAGTGGCTTTGCAAGGGATGCAGTGAAGTACAATGGGCCAGATCCAACAAACATTACACAGCTTTCTGACCGTTCTAATGAAAAGCAAAATCCATCTTCTCCAGTCCCTCTTGCAATAAAGCAGTTTCTACTGTTCAATTGCAAGTTACAATTAATGGCTGATCTATTTTCTAACACCTAATTGCTGCCTAAGCCATTGTGTTGCTGAAAACCTAAGGCCAGATCCTGTCACCTTTCATACATCAAACAGTGCCTATTTTCATGAATTATTCTGCTAAATGCAAAAGTTTAAGGAACCTCATCTATTAAGATATGTATTGGTTCACATAAGGGAGAATTTTCACAAGAGAGTCCTCCTGGATCCATAAACGCAATATTTATCTCTCAAAGCCCAATGCAAATACTAGAAATCACTTTTTTTCACAATGTAAATTAAATAAAAATAAAGCCATTAGGCAAATTACATAAAACTAAAAGTCTGTTGTTTAGAAACCACCTCTTTTTCCATTCAAAGTTGCATAATGTCTTTATACCAAGTGTATTAATATAAAACTGATAGGAAAAAAAAAAACAACAAAACAAAACGCAACCAAAACACTTCAAAAAGGGTCTAGGCATTTTATTCAGCCAGCAGCACCATTCTCTATCTTTATCTGAAGTGGCTGATGATGGAAATTGGTGAGCTGTGCCCTCCTGAAGAAAGCTTCTTTTACAAATATAGTGGCTCCCCTGTGCAATGAAAAAACCCTGGTATCTGCAAAAGCAGCTGGAAGTAGTAGGAGGGATCGATGTCACACCATTTGTCAAAACTTGGTGTGCTTCTTCTAGCCAGAAGAGTACATCACAAGAGCCTTTTATTCCTCTAATAAGTTTTATTGTTTGTGATGAATGAGTTTATGCTGCAAGTCAATAATTTAGTTCAGGGGCCATAACGTGTCCCACCTCCCTTAAAGAGCTGTGTGTCCCAACACAGTATCTGTAAGACATAACTTCTTAGTTTGGCTTTTAGCTGTTCTTGCATCATCTACATCTCATCTATAGTGCAAGCATCTCAAGAGCTTTGCATGAGAAGAATAAAGTATCACTGTGTATCAAAAAGTAATTGTAAAAGTTGCTGCTTGCCTTACTGCTAAGTTACTGGTCAGACCTTGACTCTTGTTTGAAGGCACTTTCTTGCAGATGAAAAAAAAAAATGCTCAACAAGGAGATTATTGAGTAGCACATGACCTAACCATTCATCTGATTAGCCCACTGGTAGGAATCATAAGACATTTGTATAAAGCATAGCAATAAGAAATTTTCAATATGACTTCCTATTTCCCAGAAATGTTTTATTTCTATCTTGCGTTATCAATGGGACACAGTGTTTGTTTAAGGTAAAAAAAAAAGTCTAACATGAGTTAGGAAAAGACAGACATGCACTTTTCATTTCTGTGTCATGTGAATGACTTTCTCTGTGCTGCAACAGCTAGTGCATAATGCCAAAGATAAACATCACAGATGGTGCTGACCCTACAAGTGCATTTAAAGGTATTTCTATTAAATGAAACTGCAGTGTCCTAGAAGGCCAGGATTCATCACTCTTCAATTCTCAGCCCAGCCTTGCATTTGACAGCACAATTTCCATCAGATAAAGCCTCCACAAGTAACCTTCCTAGGGTCAGAGGAGGACTGCCAATCTTCTCGACTTCCTAACCTACTCAAAATTACACACACGGAGAAAATAAAGCTAGAAACAGGTTTCCATTGAATATTGTCTGGTTTTATAGCACATTTTCTCCGCTATGGAAGCATATATTTAAATGCAAGAGTTGTCTTGCTTAAAGACTGCTGTTGTCATGAGATGTTTCAGGAATTTATAATTCTTATTCAGATCACAACTCAGCAGTGGACATCTATGGAAAATCTATATTTTTCAATTCAAGAAAAATTCTGTGTAATTTATTTCCATTGGCAACATTTTCTCAAATTTCCCATGAACACAGCATACCTGCTAACAAATCCACAGCTGAGCAACATATCACATCCCAATATCAAGAATGTTAATTTTTATTCCATTAATAATAAAAATGGTACCCATTTACAAGTGCCCATGTTTGAATATAAAAATATATAGTTAGCTCACAGAAATTCTGTAAACAGCTTCCCAGAAGACACTTTGAATTGAGCAAATTAAATATAAAGCTTCTGAACAGATGTACTGTGAAACATCTCCTCCCAGACCTTTTTCACAGCTCTTCATGTTGCTACTGCTGTGCTATTAGAACACTTTCCATGTTTGTAAAGCTTTAAATTCACCTTTCTCACACCTACATTTTCATTTGCTAGTAAAAGTAAATTCAAAATACCCTTGTATGTCTCAGAGCTTAATTTTGCTTCTGTTGATTATTATAATTTGCATGCTAATATATAGGAACCTCTTCAAACATGAGCAGATCTATTGTGTTAGATGTTTTCTGCAAAATACCACCATATTGAGGAATTTCCCATCTGTTACCTGTATTTTTAATGAAACCCTGTTTAAAATCTTAAAATATGTATCAAGACCCTCAGTACTGTCCCCAGACCTAGAAATCTGTCAGCTTAATAAGACTGTACATTGAAGCTCAAGCTTATCATAAAGTTATTAGATTTCCTTGGATGTTTGCTTTAAAACTACCTTTTCATCCTATACTCTCTTGCATTTTCATACAAACAAGTCTAGTGTGGTACTTATCATTATTTAGGCAAAGAGTAGCTATCCAGAGAGTTGCAAAATGAGGTCCTACCTTTAGTAATGTTCTCTTAGAAAACCTGATACATGAAACATTGACTTTGATTTGAAGCAATGATTTTTACAAGGTGGTGTGTGTTTGGTTTTTTTTTCCTCCCTTCTTTCTTCATCACAGGTCAGGAAAGATTTGGAAATATGACCAGAGTATATTACAGAGAGGCCATGGGGGCGTTCATTGTCTTTGATGTTACAAGACCTGCAACCTTTGAAGCAGTGACTAAATGGAAAGAGGATTTGGACTCTAAGTTGGTGCTTCCAAATGGCAAACCTGTGCCGACAGTCCTCTTAGCAAACAAATGTGACCAGGGAATAGATGTTCTTATGAACAATGGCATCAAGATGGATCAGTTCTGCAAAGAGAACGGGTTCGTGGGCTGGTTTGAAACTTCAGCCAAGGTAATGTATCCATTAATTTTTAAATGTTTCTCCAAATACAGAAAACATTGGTTCCTAAACTAGTTCACTTGGTCAAAGTGTGTATACAGCAAAGTTCCTCTCTTGGATAAATTAAGTAAAGGTGGATTTGTAAATTTCATTTATATTTCTTTTAGGCCTTTTATTACAAAGTAAATGTTCTGAAATGCAGATGCTCTAATATGATAAGCTAGCAGTGAAGGATGTAAACGGTGAACAGCTCACTGTGTGATAGCCTGGGGAGGAAGATGACATTTGGCAAAGACAAAAGTTACCTCTTATGAGTGATATGAGGACATTTTTCATAATTCTCAACAGAGAATATTATGTCTAAATATTTATATAACCACTTTGCCTGAGAAATTCTGATTTGAGACAATAGCTTTATTGTTTTAGATTCCAGGAAAAAAAAAAAAAAAGGTAAAAAAAAAAGTCAGTCTACTGTAGTGGTTGAATGATGCTGACTGTTACAACCTCTTGTTCTCAAAAACCTTTTAAAAAACATATCCTATTTCCTGGGAGGAAGGAAAGGTCAGTGGACAAAGTGCCAAATGAGCTGCTCTGAGGTTCAGTTCCTTGCCTTGGTACAGATTTCTTGGGTGCCTATAAGAGATTAGAGATAAAAGTTGGAGAGGGCACTGAGACTTCCAGCATATAAAAGCTCAATATACAGTAGTCCTAAATACCAGTTTGAGATTTCTCAGATAATCCCAGTGCATACAAGATTTAGAGAGCTGGCATGTGAAATATTGATCTGAACACAACAGTTCAATGGCTATTGTGTTTATTGTATTCTTGATTATTAAATCTTTTGTCATCATTAACAGCTCTAGGGAGCATAGGAATTTTTAAATGTGAATAGTTTGCCTCTGCTTTGACCTAGATTTTTATTAGTCTGAGATTCAAAAATGCTACATTCAATAGTGTAATTTCTTTTAAGCACTTGATGAAAGTTACTTAAGAGCCTTTCGAGTGTATACTTGTATTTTACTTTTCTTGTCTTGACTCCTTCTTTAAGCATTTATAAGAAGTCTTACTTGTGATATAACATCAGGTGACTGGCAGCATGTCCTAAACTGCCTCAATTCCATGAACTCTGGGCTGAGATTGAAGCCTTTGGACCCATAAGAAAGATGGGAACAAACATTTATGTAGAGCCTGTTGTGATAAGACAAGAGATAATGGTTCTAAACTAAAATAGGGTTGATTCAGACTACATATAAATATGAATTTTTTTACAATGAGGATGATGAAACATGGCAACAGGTTGTCCAGAGAGGTGGTAGATGCCCCATCTCCAGAAACATTCAAAGTCAACTCTGGGCAATGGGACTCTGAGCAACCTTATCTAAGTGAAGACCCTGCTCGCTGCAGGAGGGTTGGACGAGGTGACCTTTGGAGGTCAACCCTAACCATTCTATGATTCTATGTTTTCATGTCTTTATAGTCAGTGTCTTTGCTTTCCCACTGAGTGGGTATCCAACCTAGTAAAATTAGTTTGGTTCTTCAAAATACCATATTTAGGGAGGCATTTTGGTCTAGGACAGTGTGCATTTTTTTTTGCTGTATGAACAGGGTGCTTCCCGTTCCCTCATGTGCAGGACCTGATTTGAATTCATATCTGTGTTTCTCCACTGATTTGTGCTGCATGAGGCCACCAGAATCCAGTGTTCCTCTATAGAGTAGACTAACTTTTACAATGGACAGTGTCTAGTTCTGGTTAAAGAAAGGCCAAGACCTCTTACATCAGCTTCTTCATGATAATTATAACAGAAAGCTAAGTGTTTTATAAAACCGACCAACCAAAAACAAACATAAAAACATAAACAAACAAAAAGCAAATAAAAACAAACAAAACAAAATAATAATAATAAAAAATTAACAGAGTGAAGCATTTGAAATGGCAGCTTTCAGGAGAAGATGTGGAGAGTTTGAGGATTATTATAGGACTATTATTATTTGTATAAGGATTACATATTCTTGCCCTTTCCAATATTCTGTTAGGTCTCTGACTGTCTTTTAGGCTACAAATGACATAAAATATCTGATTGTGAGTATTTGGGATCTAGTCCACCACTGGTGTGTAACCCTGTGTTTTCTTTAAAATTACTTCTTGATTTCTGGCACGTACGTGAGTCTACGTTTCCTGGGGACAAAAACTAACTGAGAAATGAGGCAAAAAATCATGTGGAGAGAAAAGAGTGACAGATTGTTTTTAAACGTTTGTATCTAAAAGACTTTCAAATAGAATGAGAGTGAACAGGATGGACCATTGTTTAAAGGGCACAGCAATGTAGTTTCACTGTTCTAGGTTTGGATTAGTAAAGTCATGGAGCTGGTCATTGCTCTTGGCCCATGAGAAAGGAATCCATGCCATGAATTCCATACATCAGTCTCCAGCAAGTACCTGTCCACCTCTGAAAAAGAACAACCACATTTATTGTGCCAAGGGCCTTTGCAGGTTATGGCAGAGGATGAATGTACAAACAATTTCAAAGGTCACAGAAGGGTTTTAGCAGAATGATGGAGCTGGTCTTGGGCAGAACTACGAAGTATGAAGGACATGTAAAGTTTAATAAACTCACAACAGAGGAAAAGTTTTCCAAGTTTTTCTAAGCCACATAAAACTAAGACTGAGTTATTTCAAACAAAGAAAATCATACCAGAAAGAAATCCAGCTGTTACAAGACTTATCTTCAAAAGCTACTGTGAAGGGGCCAGTGAGAGCTGAGGGCACATGGCTGTTACCAGACTGTTTGCTGCTGCTATAGACTAAAAGGTAGGATCTGTGTGATGCAGTATGATTCTGTGATCTGCTATCCTGCAATCCCCACACCTGCTTTCCAGCCAGAATTAGATGTTTCTGACTTTAAAATTATGCAAAGCGGAGTAATTCCTCTAAAGATGGTAGAATCATAACATTTAGGCTAAGATCAGAATAATTTCCCCACTTGGTCTATGTTCTGAACTAAAAACAACACATTTTTTTTCTAAATAGAAGTTATTATTACTGCTATTTTAAAATATTGGATGCTACATGTATCTGGTATTCTTTCAGCCTAGGGCATATTAAATAATTGAACTATTGTGTGGGGAAAATAAAAACCTAGCAATGTTTGCTATAGAGAATAGAAGCTCTTTTTCTAAAGCAGAATAACTCTGAGAGAGAAGTCAACATATTGCAGCTAGCGGTTTGAGCAGTTCAAATAAGTAGTAAGTCTTTTTTATGGTATCTTGGAATAATTAGATCTCCAGAGGTTTTCTGGAGACGAGCTTGGAAATGTTACAGCATTCAGAGCAAACCAAATTTGATTTATGCATTTTGGAAAAACAAAGGTGATTACTTATAAAAATACATCTTTTAGTTCTGGTCGCCTTGCAGAAAGCAACATGCTATATATGTACCTACCATACTTCAAGCTGTCAATGGTTAGAAAGCAGATTACACACACACACAAAAATCACTGTATTATTCCCTGGTGCTGTTTTTCTTAAGTTAACAACTTCACTGTAAAACATTGGAGCCACCTAATGCATTCTCAGGCATTAGTTTTGATTCTTACATTAATCTAAAGGAAATACTCAGCCTGTTCCAATCTTTTGCTCCTTACAAAGACAGAAGATTTTTTTTTTGGTAGTTTGGCACATACAAAGTACCTTGTTGGGCAAGAGCACAGTGCAGCATAGTCATAAGTTATATTACCATATGTCTGGGTGAGATCCTGGTCTCTTTTATATATGCATATTTAGTTTGCTCTATTATTACAATCTGAAAAGCACATCCCCAGACAGTCATGATATAAACCTTAATAGTAAATTCTTTAATATATTTCAAAACCACCAGTATTGTGAAGGATGCATTGTTTTAAAGGAAGGAAATTTCTCCTTCCTGTCACACATTAATGATCCAGCACGTGGCCAGAGTAGCTCAGGGTGCCACTCACATTTCCAAGACTTTATACTGTTCTCACCACCATTCCTAGTTCAAAGAGGTGAGTTTTTGACATGGATTAGAAAAGCAACAGTTTCAAGCTCACTATTACTTCATAATGAAAATGGAACTTCTCCATCAAAACAGACAAGTCATGCAAAGCTAAATATGCCTGAAAATACCTACTTCAGAAGTAAGTTGAAATACCTTACAACTGACCATGGCTGTGCTGTGATTATGCCCGAGTTCCTCTTTTCCCTGCTGTAATTCCACTGTTAGCAATACAGAAATAGGTGAGAAGACATCCACTTTTTGTCCAAAATGCCCAGAAGGGCTGGTATCCACGCTTTCCAGATCCTTAGCAAACCAGGCTAATCACACAGCTCCTTGTCTGCAGATCATCGTGGCCTGGAGACCGAATGAGCACTGAGTCTCTGGGCTATTCAGACACATCCTACCTGGACCAGGAAAAAGTTACAGAATCTTTTATCTTCTTGGAAGCATAGATAATAACGTGCACTTTCTTCAGCTCTTGTCTGACAGGCAGCCCACAGCGTGTCATAGTGCCCAAACACTGAGGTAAGAGTCAGGAGTCCTCTTTGCCACTGGTCTGCTGGGTGACCTTCAGAATGTCACATTGTCCTCTGATCCAGCCTTTCCATCCATAAAGCAAGGACACCAATTCTGCTTATCTTACCAGTGAGATCTGTGAATGAACCAAGCTCTATCTGCCCTTCTTTAAATCACAAATCCTTCAGTTCTTCTGACTCCATAATTATTAGGAAAGTTGAAAAAAAAACAAACGCAAACAAGCTCCATAACTTGCAGAGGAAGAGGTTCTGTTATTTTCATTTCCATAAAGAGAAACAACATCTGGACATGTATTTGAATCAGGCTGACACACTACAGTTAATCTGCTGATCTAGTAACTGAAACCAAAGCAAGCCATTTGAGACTGCCAGACCCAGTTAGGGATTTGTACCTCCCTATGTTGTCTCTTTAATTCATTAAAAAAATGTCTAACCAATCTCACCACACAGAGCTTAGAAAATATTTCAGCTTCTACAGTAAACCAAGAAATGAAGCTGACACCTGAGGCAGAAGCTTTCAGATCATATATACAGTCACTCTTCAAAGAAACCTCTGCAGAGTTTGTTTCCTGCAACTAAAAAGGAGTTACTTCAGATCATCCTACAGGTAATAGAGTTGCCCTATATCTCTCTGAATCACTTTTATGAAATATGTTGCTTAGTGCTGGCCAAAAGCTGGAAATTCACAGTCACAGAATTTCTGAGGCTGGAATGGACGTCTGGAAATAACTCAATCCAACAACTTTTTTGCAGAATACCAGCTCTAGGGAATTCAATTACAGAAATAATCTTGTTCTCAGGGTTGCTATCACAGTGGTTCATGTCCATTCATTTCACATTCGTGCATCTCAATGGCTTTCCTAGAAACACATCCACAACAGCGTGGCACAACATCTGAATAAGGCTCTGCTGCCAGCGGTTTCCAAGGCAGCTCTGATAAGGGAGCAATTGTGGAACCATTCCCTCAGACTGTTTGCTCCAGAGGACTGCAGGTTAAAACATCTTGGAAGCCATAGCTCTGCTCCTAGATTTCAGTGCATTACAAAAATCAAATCTGGAAACTATGATTCTCACTAGATTCCCATCTTACACCTTATTTCAAAATTTGTAAATGTTTTCCTTAACTCCAGTAGCGGAGTCTAAGGTCATGTCTCTTAAGAGAAGCTGGCTTAGACCTGAATTTTGAGGAGTCAGATTCAGCCAGAGAAAGAAGCTACAGAAATGTAGAAAGGGAGCGATTTCACACCAGAAAACTGCCAGACAGACAAATCTACAATATCTGCATGGCAATGAAAAAGGTTTAATTTGGAAGTGAGAGAGTACCATATAACTAGCAAAGGTCTTTTTTCTTCTTTGAAGAGCTAAGAGCCAGCCTAGTCTGAAGGGATTTATTTTGTATATTAAAATGGAATGCTCTAAATGTTAGTGTTCTGCGTTAGAGATTACAGATAAAGCAATCCAGACTACAAAGAAGCTTGCTGAGTTTGTGTACTGCTTTGAGACACATTCAATAAAGTATTTGTTTTCCCTTCAATTGGTTGTTGCATTTCAAGACTGTGACATTACCTCCCATCGGAATAGGTTCAAAGGTTTTAAATAATGCAACTCTCCTTCCCTGCCCCAAGTTGCTCTCCTTTCCATAAAACTGCACTTTGAAAAGATACATTTGAAGAAGATCAATCTAAAAGCAAACTGTAATTTCATTTGTCCCTTCCTGTGCTCCTTTCTGACTTTCAAAGGTTGCTCAGAGTTATTTTCTTTGCCTTGTTTTATTTGGTAACAGAACAAAGGGTAGTTTGTGCTGATTTTGAATTTTACATTCCTTCATGATGGGGTCAAGAGAAAGACTGACTCAAGCAGTCAGACATCATTACAGGAGCTGGATTCAGGTCCTTGCTCTGGCAGACATTGGCAGGTTGATGCAGGGTAGGTCTCTTAATGCTGTTTTCACAACTTAGTCCTTGCATCAATGACTGTGAATGCATCTTTCAGGTGCTGGGGCTTACTGAGGCATAAAAGCCACAGAAATGGGTTAGGTAAGGGAAAATGGGACAGGGCAAACCAAGATGCCCAGAAAAGTGTTTCATAAAAGCTATCAACCTAGATCAGGATGTCAATGTGAGAAGCTGAGCAAAAGTCATGATAATATAGGTAATATCCTTACTTTCTGGTCTTGCAGGAAAAATTCTCATATAAGCCTTGGCAAAGAAAGTTGTTGCATTCCTAACAAGAGAAGGAGAGGAAGAGGGAGAGGGAGAGGGAGAGAGAGAGGGAAAGGGAGAAGGAGAAGGAGAAGGAGAAGGAGAAGGAGAAGGAGAAGGAGAAGGGAGGATAGGAGAGGAGAAGCAGAGAGAAAGGAACAAGTCTGAACTGCAGCAATCATCACAATTCCTATTGTGTTTTTGTAGAACAAAAACCATAAGGGAGATGACAGTTAAGGCATTTAAACACAGAGACCCACTGAAGCACATGGTTTCATTCTGTTGTCTAACCTGTATTTTCCTACTTTTTTGAAACAATAATTTTTAATTCTAGGCATAACTGCAGCTGTTTCCATGTTTAAATACAATTACTAGGGTGTCTATGATTATTCCTCTCTGTCCAATCCTACACTCTGATTGTTCATTTATTTGTATTTGTTGGGTGGTTTATCACCTTCTCCTTCTTCTCTGTCCTTCCCCTTTCAACACCTTCTCCTCTCTAAAATTACCAGATCTCTGGATGTCTGTGTTTAGATAGGAGATCACCTTCCACTGTCTGCAGCTCCTTTGCTGCCTCACAGAATATTGATTTTGTTTTTTGCAAAACACAATCTAGGAGGAGAGGTGCAAAAATCAATATTTCGTTAGACACACCAGAATACAGCAATGCCTTATCCACAGACCTTGGGCATGGAGTAGACAACATAGGATCAGGATTGTAACAAAAGGCAGCAGAAGCATCAGAAAAGAAGAAGTCAAGGCTCAGAGCTGGGACAGCAGAAGTTGTTTTGTTAGCATGAGCACAGGCTTCTTTCAGTGAGTGAAAGAATATAACATACCACTTAACATACCGCTTCTCATCCATACCACGTGCCAGTTGTCAGCTAAACCACAGGAGAAGACCAGAACTAGACACAAGCTCAAAACCAGCTGTGCTGTCTGCCAGGGTCACCCTTTCTCTCTTGTTTCTCTTGTACCACAGCAGAAATTTTCATACGTGAGCTTAGACAGTTCATAGAAATGTCCAGGATGAGAAAATGCTTCTCTGATCCCACAGCTAAGGACAGAACTTTTTATTCCCTTCCTGTCACACAGAACAAAAGGCAGAATTTTAATTGTGTGGGTGAAAATGCTTTAAATAGTGACTCTGGGCAAACCTGCACATTCTGCTGAAAGGAGAAAGAGCTCAGTCACATAAACTGCTGGCACATCTGAAAGGATGGTGCTCTGACAGAGATGAAGATGGGCATGGACTGAAAGCAGAAGCCTTTTCAAGTGGAATGGCCAGAGCTCTGTCTGTATCTAATCCCATTTCACATATATTCAGTAGATCCAGGCAAACACCTACCAGGGAAATGGCAAACTCAACTTAAGTTGCAATTAAAAATGTAATAAGGACTATAGATCAAATTTCATAAATAATTTCATTAAAAAGCAGAAAGAGCAATGCAGAAAAAGAGAAACTAATTTTCCAATTCCCAAAACTACTTTTTTTTTTTTTTTTAAATGTCAAAACAAGGCTTGCATGTTCAAATTTGGCCTTTTTCCCCCTGAAAAAAAAGCTGTACAGATTTAAAAGAGGTTTAATAATCCAATTTCACTTTGGTTTGAGTCCTGGGTGAAGTAAAACAACATTGTTTTTTCTTTATTAATTTTTAGGCTCAGGTCTGGCACGTGTAATTCTATCCATCACCAGTGGGGATAAGCAATGTCCAACTATACCTGTTTTATGCTTCTGTTGTTTTGGGTTGTTTCACCTTTTCCCACTCTTTTGAAATTCTGATCTTAAGTCTCTGACATAGAGGGTTTCTGTCAATACATTTGAACATTAATCATGTTGGACATAATCTCAGCTAGTCCCTAAGACATTATTGAAAACATCAGTGTTGCCATCCCGGGAGAAAAGCAGCCTGTGGGTAAATGAGAGATATTATTCATTGTCTATTTTTTTAAATAAAATTTGACAGTGTTCTGAAAAAGATTTTTGGTGCATGCTTGAGGAATTTGCTTGTCTGGTCCAAGAGACCCATGTGATACCACAACATTTTAACATCTCAGAACAGAGCTGATTCCCAGCTCTCTATTACTTTCTAGGCATTCTTATATAAGCCACTTGTCTAAAGATTTTATTTTTTTCCAACAAACTGATATTCTTTACAGGACAAAAGTCAAATATTTAGTTTATTTGTGTGGTTGAAGAAACCTGTGGAATCTTGGCAGTAATTAGCATTTTCAGTTAGATCCCCAGATTTCAACTCTTCACAGTGGTGCAAATGAATAGCAAATGGAGCTTGTGGAGCTTTGCTGTTGGTTTCAAGGGGAATAGAAATCAGCCTCATGGAATCCATTACTTTAGCTTTTGATCTTATATAGTTGTAACATGTCTGCTGAAATACAAACACTTATACTTCGATTTCTTTCTTTTATAGCTCAACTTCATACTTAAACATCTCATCTGGATTTTTTTTTAACATACATACGCTTAAATTTAATTTTTGCAGGTTATTTTATTAGTGATGCTGAATTGATTCTGAGCATTTGCTAAAGGTAGACTTCATGGCATTGTGTGTGTGGGTGTGTTTATGGTCTCATTGCAATAAGCTTCAGATTCAGCTTGGAAATGAGATTGCAGATAAAAACATAATCTTTATGGAGCAAGATATTTATGTGCATATACATGAGTATATAAATATATATATGTATGCATTTCTATACATATGTTTGTGGTTGTGTGACATGATTTCCCAGAAGATTGAAGCTACAGTGAGATTTCTATCTGTTGTCATATAAAATAAATCATCGATGCCAATAGTTAGAGTAAAAGAGTGTCTTTTATGCTGGAAAGCCTGACTTTTCATTCCAAACATACTGGTGGCTGTATTAAAAAAAAAAAAATTCTTACTCAGTATTATCTGCTGTGCTGAGCTGAGTCTCACTCATCAGCCTGTTACAGCTCGGCTTGTCCTATAGAGTAAGAGTTGCTGCGAGTTAAATATGATGTTCAAGTAAAACACGTATAGAAAAAAGATATGTTTTTACTTCTGTTCCCAATCCCTAGAGTAAGGGTTTCTTTCAACAAGTGAAACCAATAGTGATATAGCTCTTCTAAAGCAGTAAGCTGGAGATAAGTCAGTCTTCACAAAAAGTAAGTGAGGACTCTGAATGAGAAAGAATTTTTTTCCACTGTTTTGTGAATAACTGGAGATTGCACACTTTATTCAATGAACCCAGTTCCTCAAAGGTTTCTAAGCACTGTATAATGAAATCTGGTGCTCTTTCTCTCTCATGGTAAAGAAGTTTTTTCTGATGTTTACACGGAACCTCCTGTGTTCCAGTTTGCGCCCATTGCCCCTTCTTCAATCACTGGACATCACTGAAAAAGCCTGGCTCTGTCCTCCTGGCACTCACCCTTAACATATTTGTAAACTCTGATGAAGTCACCCCTCAGTCTCCTCGAAGCTCAAGAGACCCACCTCCCTCAGCCTTTCCTCATAAGGGAGATGTTCCACTTCCTTCATCATCTTTGTAGCTCTGTGCTGGACTCTTTCAAGCAGTTCCCTGTCCTTCTTGAACTGAAGGGCCCAGAACTGGATACAAGATTCCAGATGCGGCCTCACCAATGCAGAATAGAGGGGGAGGAGAACCTCTCTCGACCGACTAACCACACCCTTTCTAATGCACCCCCAGATGCCATTGGCCTTCTTGGCCACAAGGGCACATTGCTGGCTCATGGTCATCCTCCTGTCTACCAGGACCCCCAGGTCCCTTTCTCCTACACTGCTCTCCAGCAGGTCAGCCCCCAACCTGTACTGGTCCATGGGGTTGTTTATCCCTGGATGCAAGACTCTATACTTGCCCTTTTTGAATTCCATCAAGTTTCTCCTTGCTGAACTCTCCAGCCTGTCTAGGGTCTCACTGAATGGCAGCACAGCCTTCTGGTGTGTCAGCCACTCCTCCCAGTTTAGTGTCATCAGCAAACTTGCTGAGGGTACATTCTATACGCTCATCCAGGTCATTGATGAAAATATTGAATAGTACCAGTCCCAGTACCAACCCCTGAGGGATTCCACTAGTTACAAATATGGACTCTGGAGTTTTACTTCTTTGTTTAACATCTCTCTAGCATTTGTTTGTTTAGTTTATTGAAGCAATCAAATTACCAAGAGTTTGGGTTAATATAAAGTGAGCTCTGTGTATAATTTAAAGGAGAGATGATTCATATTACCCATAAAACCTAACTAACTTCAAAACTACAATACATTCAATTTTTGAAAGCTGTTTATTAAGGAAAGTAAACTTTTGATGTTGACTAAAGAGAAGTTTAATTATGCACAGAGAATATGCAGCATGTTATAATTAATATTGACTAATCAACCTCTCTTTCTCTTTCACTTGCAGGAAAATATAAACATCAATGAAGCTTCCAGATGCTTGGTGAAACACATAATTGCTAGTGAGAGTGATCCAGTTCAGTCTGTTGAACCAGATATTATAAAACCACACTTGAATTCCTCCAAGATTGTTAGTTGTTCAGCTTGCTTTAAATCCTAAGAGACTTCCAGACTATTGAAAGAGCTGAACAACTATTATTCACAAAGTATACTTTATCCAACGTACCCCGTCTGCCCAGAGTGTCCATAAGCACATTGTCGTTTTGTCAAAAATATACTTAACTTTTTCCATATTTTGGCCAGCTAAATTTACTATGAGCTATTCAAAGCTGCCTTTGCTACTCATAGTGATGGCTGTATTTTCCCAGCTGAATAGCACCAACAGGAATAGCAGAACCCATTTCTTTACAATGTGGTTTCTGAAAGCTCATATTTGTGATGTGACTGCAGTAATACTCTGTGTTCATTGATCCTCCAGGCTGTCTTCTTAATACCCTGGCAATCATCAATACTAGGCAACCATCATCATTACACTTTTTTGTCACCCCTCACACTTGAATGGTCTTGTTTCATATAAGGAAGATGATGATGACAATGAAAATGTAGTTGTTCAGAAAGAGGCAACAAAAATTTTCCTAACTATGTATTCCCGTTTCAAGTTTAGCTTCCTGGATGAAGTGGAAGGACTGGACATGAGACAATCTTCCATGCCACTCATAGATCCAGAAGAGCTCAGCTTTGTGAGACTGAACCTTGATGTAGTTTTTGCTGTCCTTTTCTGAGAGTTAAATTCTCCTAGTTGTTAGCATTGTCTTCAGGTGAAATGAGATGAAGTCAAGGGTAGTGGGTAACAGAACAGGGAATCAAGGGTATAGTATCACAGCTGAAGAGGCTGAGAGTTTTCAGGAAGGCTATCTATTCTAGCAAGCCAGCCTCTCCTCTGAAAAACACTCATTGATTTTATTCCTGTGGCATCCTTCATGCCACAGGGGTTGTCCCTGGATGTTTAAACTGTACATTCTGCAAGGCCCTGGCTGCATCCCTCTGTTATGTTGATTCTCATGGGAAAATTCACTATCCACACTATGAAGTAACAGTTGAACTTTTCAGGGATACATCTGTTTCAAACAGGAGGGTATTTCTTTTCTGACAACATGCTTCTAAAACCCACAGATGTATAATGATCATAGGAAGCAAAATTAGACAGTCCTAAGAAACACTCCTGGGCAGAGTGCAGAGTTAGTTGAGCTGTTCTGTGGAAATGAAATTGTTGATTTTCAGAGTCTCACTGAATATGCATGTTGGTGGAGTCATTCAAACAAGTATATCTAGACAAGAAGTCTTGACATCTGGCTGCAAACCCCTTTAAGAAAAACTTTGCTTGTCTCCTTCAATAGAAAAATCACTTTTATTTTCCTGTTCCTGCTCAGCCTTTACCCTCCTAAGCTGTAAAATTCCAGTGGCAGGACCTATCTTCTGAGATGGGTTTCTGTCCTTAGCAATGTGTAACACCATGGAGGCAAAGAGGCAAAATCTTGTGAACTCTTGTGTTTGCAGACCACTGCAATACTTCACCAAATAATTAGTTGGAAATGAAGGAGCAAAACTCTCAATGGCTAGTAAATAGGTGTTGAGTAAGAAAAATGGAAAAAAACAAAACAAAACAGGCAATGAAACAAACAAAAAAACCCAAATCCTCAAGCTCACTTTATTCTGTGAGAACTATGGAGTTTCTGTGTCTCTCAGGTTCAGCCTATTACTGAATGTTTTGTTACTATATAGGCACTGCAAAGGAGAGCCAGGGACAAAGCTCTTTACATGCTCTTCCTATAGCCTTAAATTGATATACTCTGGCACAGAAGTTTAGAATAAGGAAGAAATGTCTGTGGTTCTAAAATTCAAAGAACACACCCAGAATTAATCCACCCACACACATAGATGTAAGGTCCAAATATATCGAGCTGGCTTTTTTTGAGGAGAGTGATTTTCAAGATGTCTTGATCACAGTGTTATCCTTTAACACTTGTGTTAAACATCCTTTAACTCCTGCTGTGATCTGGGTCAAATACCTTAACCTTTCTGCCTCAGTTTCCTCATCTGTAAAATAGGGATTGATGTACACACCTACCTCACAGCACTCCTTGAAATTTACTGTTGGCACCTTGCTTTGAAGATATATGTTATACAAATGCCAAGCTCTATTACTGCTCAAAATGAAATATGAGTGCCCTCTAGCATAAATACATGGTGCTGTAATGCCTTAGTGTTCTAAATCTACCCAGGGTTTCTCTGTGCTACAACAATTAGCTTCAATTATTCCACCTCAGTTAACTTAGTCAAGGTTGTAAAGCAGAATGTGACTGCATGGGATGATTAGGCTATCTACAGATGGGTTGCAAATGGAAGCTGTGGCTGCATGAGTGTCTAATAATAACCTCAGTTTAATAATCTAAGTTTAATCATTTCAGCAGCAAAGCTGCAGTTTAGAACTAGTGCCAGGACAACTGTTTCAGATGTAAAGCATTAGAGTCAAGTCGTGTCGATGCCTGATTAAGGATAACACTTAATTTGTGCCTTGAGCCAACACTGTGGGAAACAAAAGCACTTAGATATTCAGATGGCTTCTAAAGGGCTAAATTTTCAGGAGTTGAAGCCCATGCTTTAATTATAAATCTGGATGTCTCAGGTGAAGCAGAGAAAGTTGTAGCTTTTCTAGAAATTGTTTAGTCCTCAACTCACAACAAATATAATGGTTGATGGTGTGTTTTAATTATCTTCACATCACTTGTCTTTGATGGCTTCTAGCCAATTTTCATTTTTCATAATGGTAACTTTTACAAATGTTTGAGACTTATGGCTAAAGAACTAGTGTTACAGTAATTTAAGAAACCATATCAATAAAACACTTGAAGGATATATAGATTTATTTTTTTTTTTTCTTCAATGTATTGTATAAACCTGCTTTAAATGAAGAACTCATCATCTGTTCCCCTTGTTTCTTCCGTGTGAGGTTTCACTGCAGTCACAATTCTGGGACAGATCTTCTACCTTTGGTAAATTGTGGACAGAATTTGGCCATTTTCTAGACTAAGGACTATATAAGATGTAAGTTCTAAAGTCATGCATATTTACACCATAAGAATTAGAACAGTATCATAAAGAATCAAGCCTCCTTAAGAAGTTACATAATTTCCAATGTTCATTTTTATTTGTACTGAAGTGACAAGAATCTGTCAAGTCTCTTTCTATAATGCAATAAATGTGTTGATGCCACCTGGATATCTAGTAAACAGAGCCTTTTTAGAAGGAGTTGTCATAAACAGGCCAGAATAAAAGCTTTCATTTAGAATTAATGAGCTCGGTTTATGCCAATACCCTTTCAGTAACAAATGTAAATTTTAATGATACTGTGTCAGTCCCTAACAGGTTGTATTTACTTGGTTTTTATTGATACATTCTGTACTATGTCCTCTTTTCTGTCATCAGGGACCAGGCATTTTAATTGCATGACCACTTCAAAATGAAACATTTTCCCCTTCAGTTTATAATAAGTAATAAAAGACATGAGACTCTATTGCCTTCCAAGGGGGCAAAGATACTGCAAATTGGATTTGAAATTAATTTTCTTTCCAGTTCTCCATAAACACCCATCTGAGTATCCCAGCACCTAGAATCACTGGCTGATGTGCAGATGATGTGCTGGGTATAAGGGATCAGCCTGAAACACTCATGAAAAATGGTGGTTGAGCATCTCCAGCCCAAGACTTCATTTACCAATTCAGCCATAACACCAGTAATGACAGGATGTGTTTCATTTTCCATGTTTGAAGGTCCATATAAACAGAATCTCATGATCCTAAATATGTGGCAACCATATACATATTACTGATAGAAAAATGGATGGACTGAAATGTAAATAATACTCTATTATTCCAGAAAGATCATTATTTATTTGATGAAGTTGAGCTTTCCACAGAAAGCCATTTGGACTCTGAAAATCTGGCTTTGTTCTTCTTGTGCACAATTTTTTTAGGTCATATATTTTCACTGAACTTTTCTGTTCAAGAATAGCTCTTCCCAACAGTATCTTGTGTATGCAACTTGAATTGTTGTACATCATTTTTTTAGGTCATATATTTTCACTGAACTTTTCTGTTCAAGAATAGCTCTTCCCAACAGTATCTTGTGTATGCAACTTGAATTGTTGTACATCAAATATATTATCTTCAGACTTTTTTTTTTTTTTTCTTCTTTCTTCTATTTTAACCATATAATAGTGGGAGGGTGAAGGTGCTTGTGTAATAGCAGTTTGGTTTACTTCTTAAAACAGCTTGTCTTGCTGGATGAAGTGAAATGGCTAAATACATTTGGGAAATGCAATTTTTTGTCAATTGCCAGGAAACAATCAATGAAAATATATTTTACTGCACCAATATTTATGCATGTGACTGCAGGTTCTGTTGTAATAAAAGAAGATATTTCTGACAAAACATGGAATATGAGTGTTTTGTAAAATTGATTCATTAACCAAAGGAAGCACATACATGTAGCCACAAGCTAATGAGCTTTCCTCATATGTAGCCAATCTCTTATATATATATATGTATATATATATACATATACACACATTCAAATATTTTAATAGTTCCATTTAGACTGTTTACCTGCTGTAAAACCTCTCTTTTAAACCATCCAGGTTATTGCTTGCCATTGATTAAAAGTCTACATATCTGAGACAGAAACTTTCCACCTTTTATTCCTTCACCACCCTATTTGTTATTCAATTCCAGATGCAGCCTTTGTGGCTTCAGCTCTTCTTTTAAAGTCTCATTTCACAGGCGGAATTTTTGGCTCACGAATAGACACATCATCAGTTTGGGGGCTCATTAGTAAACACAAGTTCAATTCTTGGAAGTCTGGCTGGGTAATAAACAACCTACATTTGCAAATTGGTCAGCTGTATGTCTAGGATGTAGTAACTGTGTTTGTCTTCTGCTGTCAGGGCAAGCTGGTACCTGCAGCAATGTTTACACACTTGACCTTTCATGATTCCTTAAAAATATTAAATTGGTTTGTTAATTTTTAAAAAAATGAAAGAAAAGAAGAAAGAAAGAAAGAGAGAGAAAGAAAGAGAGAGAGAGAAAGAGAGAGAGAAAGAGAGAGAGAGAAAGAAAGAGAGAGAGAGAAAGAGAGAAAGAGAGAGAGAAAGAGAGAGAGAAAGAGAGAGAGAAAGAGAGAAAGAACGAGAGAAAGAAAGAAAGAGAGAAAGAGAGAAAGAGAGAAAGAGAGAAAGAGAGAAAGAGAGAAAGAAAGAAAGAAAGAAAGAAAGAAAGAAAGAAAGAAAGAAAGAAAGAAAGAAAGAAAGAAAGAAAGAAAGAAAGAAAGAAAGAAAGAAAGAAAGAAAGAAAGAAAGAAAGAAAGAAAGAAAGAAAGAAAGAAAGAAAGAAAGAAAGAAAGAAAGAAAGAAAGAAAGAAAGAAAGAAAGAAAGAAAGAAAGAAAGAAAGAAAGAAAGAAAGAAAGAAAGAAAGAAAGAAAGAAAGAAAGAAAGAAAGAAAGAAAGAAAGAAAGAAAGAAAGAAAGAAAGAAAGAAAGAAAGAAAGAAAGAAAGAAAGAAAGAAAGAAAGAAAGAAAGAAAGAAAGAAAGAAAGAAAGAAAGAAAGAAAGAAAGAAAGAAAGAAAGAAAGAAAGAAAGAAAGAAAGAAAGAAAGAAAGAAAGAAAGAAAGAAAGAAAGAAAGAAAGAAAAAGAAAGAAAGAAAGAAAGAAAGAAAGAAAGAAAGAAAGAAAGAAAGAAAGAAAGAAAGAAAGAAAGAAAGAAAGAAAGAAAGAAAGAAAGAAAGAAAGAAAGAAAGAATAGTTTCTTGTCTTCAGTGTGAGTCTAGTGTTTATTTTACAGGTTTTAGCTTTTCTGCAAGAACAACATTCTGGTTTCATTGCCTTTTTCCATTATTCCACATGACATTTCCACACCCTCTGGCTGGAGGTGCTGCAAGACCCACAACATTATTGTAGCTACACTGACCAACCAGCTCATGCTGAAGAAAGCTTTTTAACTGCACAATTTGGGAATACTAATTTCCTGAAAAACATCTTTACAGTTGCAGTGCATCAGTTGCCTAATTAAGATTGGAATCACCGTGTTTTATGTTTCAAATGTGGTAATAATAGTTTACAAAGGATAATAAACTGAGGAAAGCCACTGAGTGCAAGTCCCTGGAGTGGAAGCTAAGCAAATGAGCATCTCCTGGTAGACTTCTCTGCAGCTCAACAGTGGGAGAAAGTTGTCCTAGTCTGATATTTGCCTGATTTCTTCCGGGAAATGAGCTTTCAATTAAACCATATTAGCTCAGTTCCACAGCAACTGGTAATATTTGCACCTGGAATCTATGGAATGTAAGTAGTTTTAAAAGACAAGTGACAACTTCTTTCAGAAATTGCATCTATGTTAAAGGCTTAAAAGTCAGAGGTGCCTAAATATTTTCTTGTGTACATGAAAGGTAATTATGTGTGTCTAGCTCCCATGCTAATAATCTAGTCATGAATCTTCTGCTTTTGTGAATTCACGTCTTTGGTTTTCACAAACCATGCAAGGAAGGACCACTGCAAAACATTCCTTTAGCAGAGATGCTTAAGCCACATCTGAAGTCCTTGCAAAGGAGGCGAACATAATGAATAGGGAACCCAGGAATGCAACCAGAGTGGGTGGACAGAAGCACTTGGGACTGGTCAAGGACTAGTTCAAGAAGCACTCAAGGGCAATGGAAGATGCTCAACAAGTTCCTCAGCAAGATGCAGAACTTAGTGAAAATCTGAAGCAGTGTTAAGTTTTTGTCATTTAGAGGTCTATGAACTCCCTAGGGCACAGAAAGCTGCATTTTTACCTTGTGTGCCTTGAAATTTTCTTCCTTATTGGCTATCTTGCTAAAAATGCTTACTTTCTTTCAGGAATACTTTCTCTTTGGCCTTTGATGTCATCTCATCTCCTTGTCTTGACATGTTACTGAGGAGCTTTTATCATAGTCATTAGAACTGGGGCTAATGCTGCAGTCACTACATGCCTTGCATCCAGATCATGCCTCCAAGGGCTTCTTGTCTTGTAGTAGCATTTCTGATCACCTGTGACAGTTGGTTTAATCCTGTAACACATGGCTGATAAAGACAAAAGGTGCTTGAAGCCATCCATAAAGCAGTCTGCAGGCAAAGTGTGCTAATGTGTCTTGTCTGAGCGTAGCTGGCATTTGAATGAACTAAAAAAAATTAGAAATCTGACTGAAGCTATAAAGAGAAGTTTCCCAAAGGCACATACCCCTGGAAATCTATGTCTGCAGCTTGTTAATATACAGGTAATGGGTATTTAAGGCTTCATCTGAGCCAAGTCAGGATAGCAATTCCACCCTGGGGATTTTAATTCTGGGAGGAAAAATCTTGATTTTACACCTGAGGGTGATGTAGAGGTCAGAAAACACAGAACACAGCCCATGTGGGAAGGAAAGAAGCAGTATTACAAACAACACAATATTTTATGAATTTCTTCAATTTTCCCTAACAAAAACAATATATTGATAGAAGTGCACTATCTGACAGGACCCTGTAACTTCCCTGGAAACCATGTGCATAAAAGGTGTTATTGCCAAACAGAAAAAAATCTCTGAGAAGCCAGTTGCAGCACATATTGTGAAGCCCAGAGAGATATCAAAACACTGGCTGATTGTCAAAGAGCACTTTATTTCCCCTTTGCTGATGACTGTGTGTTTATTAAGCAATGGGAGGCTCTCTACATGACAGCAACTACACAGCTATTTAGTTCCAAAGTTTGGAGCCCTTTATAATGAAAATATAAAGGGAAACTGTGGGGTGTTTTCTACCTGTCATGGTAGAGTAAATCCTTCCTGGTATCTCATTGTGCTTTGGACAGAAAGCATAGTATGGACATTGCTTTAGACTTTGCTTTGGCTTGCACTTTGCTTTAGTTGTGTCTGCTAGATGAAAAAGGAATAGGAGTTACAACATATCTTTTTTTTCCATTAAATAAACTTGTTATTAGCTTAATTGGTCAGCTAGCTCATAAAGCATAGGTTTTTAGAAACTGTAAACTTATAATTTATTTAGTTAGAGCTAAGACTTTTCTTCCTAAAAGGCAGCATGAATTGGTTAAGTGGGCCAGGGGAAGATGTATCTTCCACCTAAGCAGTACAATTAAAAAAAGGTGTTAATAAATGACCCCACTCTTTTTAGATATTTTAGATACTTTATAAACAGGATGCATATAATCCATGCCATAGGTGGGGGACCCATGCATCCTAGGTAGCTGAAATCCTAAGTCCTGGACATAAATAATAAACATTGGTTAATTAATAAATTGGTCCTTATTAACAAACATAAATAATAAACCTCTATGCTATCAGACCTTTTAAGTAGCATGTAAGAATATGAATCTTCTATCATAAAGCACAGCATCAAAGTTCCACATTTTTTTCAATAAACCTGAAAATGCAGAATATAATAAAGTGTGTTTTCTGTCTGTAAAAGGCCGTGTGGAGTGGATGCCAGGCAGGCACAGATTGGGTCTAAATGACTTTAAAAGGAGACAATTACTGAGGTCCCCCTGACAATATCTCAGCTATTTAAGCACGTGAAGTAAACAGAATCAACCACATTTGGAATGAGGAGGGAATTTAAATAAAAAGCAAATCACAGCAAATGCTGGAAGGAAGAGATAAAATAGCAGGTCACAAGAAGTAGCTTTGTCAGTCCCCTTGACTGACAGTTGCTGATTTTGCAGACATGTGCACAGAGGGAGGGAGCCAGCCTGTCCTGCCAGGTCCACCAACTGCACAGAAAGAAGTTTGGTATAAATCTGGGGACAGACAGCATGGTCAGTCTTCTGCCAGGGTCATGGTGAAGAACAGCACCTTCAGTTGTACCCCAGGTCACAGTGTTTCTCTGGAATGCTCTCAGAAGTGGAGCATCTGCTGAAGTTGAGCAGGACAGGCTATTTAGTTCTGGGCTTGGCCAGTAATCAAAGAGCTTTTTCCACTGGCAAAAGCAATCGTACATATAAGTATGTATCCCTCACTATGTCATGACATAGAGGCTCTGGACTAGCATGGACAACACTGTGGCACACGTGTCAGCCTCCAGCAGAGGTGATGAGGCAGAGTTTTGATACATCCTCAGTGTCTGGATGCAGCAGTGACCCCACAAACACCAGCTGGAACTCTTCTTTTGAATCATCTGTGCCAGGAGTGAAGAGGCACAGGGATAGATGCAACACAGCTTTTCAGGTGGCTGCTTCCTCCTCCTCCTGTGAATGACACTTCAGCATACATCTACCCTAATTTCTGAACCTTGTCTGTACTCTAAATTTGTTGGCCTTTAGTGACTCTAAACATTCACTCTCCAGGACAAATAAGTGATATGTCTCAAAGGTCCATACTGGGACCAATGATATTAAATACCTTCAGTAGCACAGACAGTAGCATTGAGTGCATCTTCCACAAATTTGCAGATGGTATGAAGTTGAGTAGTGCAGTTGATTACCTAGAGGGAAGGGAAGTTATCCAGAGGAACATTGACAGGCTTCATGTGTGGACCCATGAGAAACTAATGAAGTTCAACAAGGCCTCAAGTCCAGTCTGTTTTACCTGTGACTGTTACTCCTGGGTGATCTCTCTATACTTATCTTTACCCATGAACTTTTCCATCCTTTTTTCTACCCCTGTCCTGTTGAGCAGTGGATCAACAGAGCTGCTTGGTGGGCACCTGGGCACAAGCCAAGGTCAAACCACCACAACTTTTTGTTCATTCCACTTACTGCATGACATAAGCCCCCAACACAGGAAGAACACAGAGCTGTTGGAGTGAGTCCAGAGGAGGGTCATGAAGATGGTCAGAGGCTGGAGCACCTCTCCTGCAAAGACAGGCTGAGAGGGTTGATGATTTTTAGCCTGAAGAAGAGAATGCCTTGGAGAGACCTTATAGCATCTTCCAGTACCTGAATGGGGTCTGCAGGACAGGTGAGGAGGGTTTTTTTACAAGGGTATGTAGTGATAGGATGAGGAGTAATAGCTTTAAGCTGGAAAAGGGTAGATTTATGCTAGACATTAGGAAGAAATTCCTTAGTGTGAGGGTAGTGAGACACTGGAACAGGTTGCCTAGGGAAGTTGTGGAAGCCCCATCCCTGGAAGTATTTGAGGCCAGGTTGGACGAGGCTTTGAGCAACATGGTCTAGTGGGAGGTGTCCCTATCCATGCAGGGAGGTTGGAACTAGATGAACTTTAAAATCCCTTCCAACCCAAACCATTCTATGAGTATATGACTCTGATTCCATGATAAAAAGATTCATTCTGAGTCAGACCAAAGGTTCAGTGCCCTTTTTCTGCTAATCATCAAAATCAGTTTGGGAAGAGTAAGAAGAATACAAGTCCTTGATATTATCTCAGCTGCCAGGTATCTTAGATCAAGAATCCTCAAACTGCATGTGGTTCTGAAGTATATTCCACTTTCATTAATTTTTCTGGTTTCTGAGTACACATTAAGTCTTCCCTGGCTCTCAGTCTTGCTGCCCTGAGATTCTTGTGGTGTTAAGGAAAAGACCTGAGAAAAACATAGCAGAATAATTTGAAAAAAGCTTTTTTTTGTTGTCATTGTTACAAGCAAATGAAAAGATTTCATATAATGACTGCATTTTTAGCCTAATGACTCAATTGATTGCAAAGATTTCTGTGGTTGCCAGGCCATGTCTGGCTTTAGTGAAGATTTCTGTGAGGCCAGTCATTCACTGCTGCCCAGTGAGGCACAGGAAAACCAGACACAAGACAAGGTGAGAAAAAGGGACTCAGCTACTGGGTTGCAGTGTGGCCCCAGGGAGATGGATTTAAATAACTTACTGGAGAATTGGGAATTGGGCCATGTGCTGAATGATGGGTACATTTCAGTAGCTCAGCTGCTGAATCTTTCCCCTTGGCATTTATAGAATCATAGAATTATAGAACTATTCAGGTTGGAAAAGACCCTTGAGATCACCGAGTCCAACCATCACCCCGTACTCTACAAAGTTCTCCATTTCTATCTTCCCTACCATTAGAAGAAATATACTCTTAGGACTTAATCTAAGCAGATGATTTTCTTTGATCTTCACCCTGTTAGGGGTAAGGTTTTGGGATAACAGCCACCAAAAAATAGGAAAGAAACTGTACATCACCCTTTCCATGACATGCTGAGATTGATAAATCCCAAGAGACTACAATGAACTTGTCCTTCCATGTATTTTGTGAAGGTACTTCCATCAACCAGCTATAACATAAACACTACCTTTCATTGAGCCACCATGTGTCTGCTTTTTGTTTCTTAGATTTGTCCTAGTTTTCTGCTTTCAGAGGTGTGTCTGGTTGACTTCAGTAAGTCAACAGGTTCTTGCTAGGATTTTTAAACTTGCCACAAAAAAAAAATTCCTACTAGGAGAAGTTAGGGAAGGGCAAAGCACGGCTGCCACCTCTAGTCAGTCAAAGAACAGCAAGTGGTGATCTGCTGCTGGAGTGCAGAGCTGGGAGCTTGGTCTGAGGTATTGGTGTAGCCTGTAGGATTGGGCAGAGCAGCACAGGACATGGTGGCAATGGGGGTAGTGAGGAAGAGGAAACATAGGGTGAATGAGGAAACTCTAGAACGGAAGGAAGGGTAAACAGGAGGATAAGTGGATTTGGGACTGTATTTGGCTTATGCAGCAAGGTTTTGGTAGTGGGGGGGTTCAGTGATGTCTTTTGTGAGAAGACACCAGAAGCTGCCCCATGTCACACAGAGCCAGCTCCAGTAAGCACCAAGATGGACCCACCACTGGCCATTAGTGCTCATCAGTGATGCTGGTGATACCTCTATGATAACATATATAAAGAAAGGTAAAAGATGTTGCACAAGAGCTGTGAGACAGGAATGAGAAAATGTGAAAGACAACCTTGCAGAATCCAGGTCAGTGAGGACAGAGAAGAAGGAGATGCTCCAGGCACCAGAGCAGAGATTCTCCTGCAGCGCATGGAGGACCCCATGTCATATGAAGTGGACGTGCCTGGAAGGAACCTGCAGCCTGTGGGAAGTCCATGACAGAGCTGGCTCCCAGCAGGAACCTTGACCCATGGAGAGAAGCCCATGCAGAAGCAGGTTCTCTGAGAGGAAAGTTCTTTCCCTTTGGAAATTTAGTAGACCTACATGTATAGTTGCACTCATAACTCTAACATATGTTCTATGATGTACTAAGTAAGCTGTATAGGTAATACTGTATATAAATTGTGCGTACTGTAGACTGTATTGGTGCTAAAGCAAATATTTTCAGAAATGACAGTTAAATTTGGAGAGTCACTCAAAGCTGCTAATTAATACAAGTTAGTAGATTCTTCTGCTGACTTTTTTTAAGCTCCCAGCTTCCGGAATCACAAGGGTCTGTGTGAATTTTGTCTTTAATTTTCTCTTTTAGAAAAAACCAAAATATTCCAGATCTTGGTGATGAGAAAAGCTGGGAGGAAATATTATGAAGCCTTCAGTCTTCAGAAATCTGAAAAGATTTTCTGTTGTTTTTAAAAGAATCTTATGACTCTGAAACCAACATTCCATTTCTTCAGTATGGTTTTCCTCATGATCTTTGAATACTTGAAAAACATTGTTGTCGACTTTGTGTTTCTTATATGTCCCTTGTATAACTGTGAGAGTAACATATCCATTGAGAGCTCAGTGGGAACTTCAGGGCTCTCATAGTTCCAGAGTTCTATCAATTTTTACTTGAATTGTTCACCGTAGGTACTTCAGTGTATCTATTGTGTGAACATGAAGCATATATAGATCTGAGACCTGACTTAATTCTGACTTTTTGTGCCATTTGCAAATCTGATTTCTCCTCTTATAAATATTATATATCTGTTTATATCTTTACTCCTTTCCCTTTTGAATTTGCAATGTTGTCTTTCTTTCCTGTTTAAATTCAAGCAATTTTATCATGTTATTTCCTATTTTCCATGCTTTTTCTTTAATAATCTCAAGATGTTGCTTCACCATGTTCTTACTGACAGCCCCATCTGTTTAACATATGCATTTCTTCTGAAGTGCAATTTTTTACTTAATGAGAGTATCCTTTTATGAATCTCCATTGTAAGATTATCTCTTACATCTTCCTTAACACTTAAAAGACACTTTACAATTAATTTCCCTGATTGTGTTTTTACTATGCATTTTTTATTTCCCTCCTCAGTTTATTAGGTGGCAAATCACATCACAAATGCATTTATTGTTTACAGAGCAGAAGACTGATGTGTATCCAGATGTATTTATAGTTTTTTTGTCTCTTAAATCAAACCTGGCTTTACAGAAATGCTAATGCAGCTATTTCATTTCTATGCACGAAGTTTACCTAAGTTGCATAAACACAGAGGCATTAAATTAAACTGAGAAGAAGCTATTGTTATAAAACCACCATAGATTTTATAGAACTTGCAACTCCAAATCTTAGGCTTTATTCTTAACTGTGCTTCCACACCAGTCCCCAGAACTCAAAGCCATGGGCTTTGAGAGCTGAGGTGTAAGGCTCAGAAAAGCTGTAATGAAGCTCATTCCCCCTCTGTCAAGCATTTAAAGATTTATTAAGGAAAATGAAACCTATGGCCCTGTGGCTTTGTACTGTGTTGGTTATTGCATCCAGCCAGGAATGGGAGAGATATGAGTTATGTTTCCTTTCTATTAAAACAAACATAGACTAAACTCATTAGAGTGTGTCAAGCAGGGAAAGCGATTCAAGTCTTTACCCACTTTCCAAGTGAGTGCTTTTTCCTCCAGATTAGGTAAACCTTTGACTAATTCAGTCTAAAGTCTAGTTCCAAAATGGGTTATTCTAGGCAGGCGACTGTTCTATTGCTTGCTCTGCTTCAGGGCCACTTGAGATGGGGCTTTGATCCCCACCAGGGAGAAAGGTCAAACATTTTAACCACTGGCCTATTACGTAGAAAAGAGGGTGGCAGTAATACTTTGAAGTTACTGTTTAAAAATTCATAAAGAGAAGCTGTGTAGTGGAGGAATGATGATAATTAATTGGGTACTAAGCTACTCAGTCTTTTCACCGCAGAGGCCCCTGTGAGTGTACCAAGAGGCAGAGCTGAGGTCCCTGGAGCACTGCTGCTGCCAGGAGCTAAGGAACTGCAGAGATGGATGTCTTGGGGCTCGTAGTTCCCTTTGTGTCCTGCCAAAAAGCCTGTTCCTGCATAGGCTCCTCTCCATGGGCCAAGGTTCCTACCTAAATCCTGCTCTAGCACAAGGTCTCCATGGGGTCATATCTTCTTTCAGGACACAGTCAAATGTGTGACATCCCCCATGTGCTGCAGATGGATATCTCCTCCACTGTGCTCCTCCACGTACAGCAGCAGGACAGCCTGTATCACCATGATCTGCAGGGAAATCTCTGCTTCAGCAGAATTGGCTGTGTCCAACATGGGGACAACTTCTCACAGAGGCCACCCCTGCAGCCGTCTGCTAGCAAAATCTTGCCACATTAACCACATAAACCTGTTCCTGACACGACATATGGCTCAGTCTACATTTTCTTTTACCCTTACAGTCAGTGGTTGGACTTCCCTCAGACAACTACTCTTTCCTAAAATGTTGACATCTAATCTCAGCTCATTTCCTTCTCTCCAATTAGACTCTGGAGAGCAAGAAAGATGTCCCAAAAGAAGATCTCACTTGTTTAGGTACCTGTCTTGAGGAGTCATGAACAGTCTTTGGATATGCTTTGACATTGGCTGTGGCAGAAGCCCACATGACCAGCATAACTAATTGGCTGACCTTTAGACAAAAATTTGGGTAGTATGTGTTATCACATGTCCTAATGTCACCGTTTGACTCAGGTCTGATGACAATGCTCTTGATCCCCTCCCCCTCCCACCCAGGTAGGGAGGGAGAGAGAGAAAAAGAGAGAGACTTGGCTGGATTGAAAACTAAACTACACAGCTTTAATTAAACACTAATGATGTAAGAAAATATGTACAATTATATACAAATATGTTCAGGTATGTGCAAAAATCTCTCTTCTCCCCCCACCCCCAGCAAGTCCCACAGCATCTCCTGAGCTGGAACAGTCCCGAGAAATCCCGGAGCTGCTGCTGGAGAGAGCACAGAGTGATGAGGGTCAGGAGAGCTTGGGCCGGGGGTTGGTGGTGATGAATGGAGTCCTCCCCAGACACCAGCCATGGAGGGAAGAGAAGGGAAGAAGAAGAAGGAAGGACGTTGTATTCTGTGATCTCTGACCTTCCTCTGACATTACGTAGATACATGGAATGGAATATCTCTGGCCAGTTTTGCTGTCTGTCTAACTCAGCCTCCTACAGGGGGGGGTCACAGATGTCCTCGTAGTGTCTGAGCCAGCAGAGTGAAGATGCAACCTTGAAGACTCAGCAGTAAGAAAAACATTCCACTGTCTTATCAGCCTAGCTAGGACACACTGTTGCTAGTTAAAAGAAAGCTCACTGAAGGAAAAAAAAATCAGTAAAAGGAGAACTGGCTTCATCCTGGCTCAAAACAGGACACCTAATAAACCTGCCTACAGTAAATAACACTGAAATATAGAAAAGTTTAATTGTTAAATGTTTTTAAATGTAAGGAGTACAAAATATGTGTGGAAAAGTAAATATCATACAAAAAAATTTTGCCTTCTGATAATCTTATGTCAACAGTAACTCCTGTAAGGGCATTTTAATTTTTCGTTTATTTTGTGGGTTTTTGTAGTATTTTGAGAATGTCTTGTTTTCCCCCAGGAACTACAGGTTTTCTATGAGGCAGATGAGTTCACATTTCTGTTTTCTTCTCCGTTTGCTCCTAATTTCCTTTGGTATTTGAAACAGTTTATTTTGCCTGCATCTTCTCTGATGCTCTTTTACAAGACAAAGTCAGATATCAGTTTACTGATGCTTGTTTTTTGTTAACAGTAGTTTGGCTCTTTCTTGACTGTATCTTACTTTCTTATATTTTCTGGCTTGTAGAAGTCAGTAATAGATTATGAAGATGAATTTTTCCTTTTCAAGCTGAGATTTTACCCAATTTTAGCCAAAATTTATGCTGCAACAAATGTTCCCCTCCAGGCTGTTTTGTAGAAGGTGTACTACCACTCTTAAATTATTGTAAAAGCATTAAACTTTTCATAACTCATTCAAGAGGTTTTAGCTAGTCAGTCTAAAATGAGAATGTATTCTACCAGCCCACAAAATGATGTAAGTTTTGCTTTTGTTGCGTTCTCTTTTTCCTCCCCTTTTTCTCAGTGGTTGTCCCCTTTGTGGTCTGTGTAGTTTTGACAGTTTGTGGTTGACCCCATTACACTGATCTAACTGATGACCACTTGAATTATGATGACAAAGCAGCTGTATTAATCATGTAACACATCTGACTTCTTTTACCATATTAGCCCTCTGGGAAATCCTTTAGCAAATTATATCCACATGTTAAGCTCCTTTGAACAATCAGTTCAGCTAAAGCCTTAGACACCAAAATCCATTTCTTTTCTTTAGAAATCATTCTCCTAATGTCTAGCGACTTAGCCTTTTTTCCACCAGCTTAAAACCGAATTATATGCATATTTCATGCCCAAAGAACATTCATTTTTCTGCAGACAAATGGAATGAATGCAGGAGCTGTCAAATGATGCAAATTGTGATTTTTCTTATTCTGAAGTATGTAAAAACAGCCTGCAAGTTGAAGAACTTAATTGTTCTTCCCTTTTCCTAGGAGCTGAAAATGACCCGGAATATTTATCAAGATTAATAAAATGTCCTCAGTTTTCACCGTCTCCAGGAAAATCTCTTTGTCTTGTCTCATCCTGTACAGAAGAAACAAGAAAGAAAACTCTTCAGTATGGACATGTGAGGAGATTCACTCTTTTTGGTTCAACTTTTTTTGGTAGTAGTACATCCTGTAAAGAATATTAGCATTTTGCTGTCTTAACTTTACAACAATTTACAACCAGAGATGCCACCACTGAGAGTAATGACTGCTTATTTGTACAGGTAGATTGTTTTTCAGATGCACTGGTTCTGGACTGCAGCTGCCTGATTCTTATGGCCTTCCAAGGTAAGTGTGTATGGAAATCCCAGTTGGGAGGCAACCTTTCCAATAGGATTAGTACAAAATCTCAGCATCAATTAATCTCATAACTAGTACTGAAGTCATATGCTGTCCCTGCACTACATGAATAAATATCAGCTCACACATGTGAGTTACACTCTGAGTAGACACATGAAGTTCCTTATGCTTCATGCACCTGATAGAAATGTAGCCAAGTCAGAACAATATATTGAACGTCCTTGTGTTTATCCTGCGTATCAACACCATTTCTTGGCTCAGATTTAGCATCTTGCTGCTTTGTGGCTTCTCCCATGTTCAGATTTCTGTCTGCCAAGAAGTCCTAAAAATAGTCTCACTAAGAAGACGTATGGATAAAGCACAGTTATAAGTAGTGAAAACCATCCTTCTACCATCATGTTCCACCAGGCAGATATTCAGTGAATTCGAAAGATACAAAGGAAATTAGAAAGAAAAGCAAAAGTACTGATTTATTTAGTGTAATTTTAAGTATGTCTTTGCAACAGGGCTTCAAAGATCACAAATCTGCCACATTTTAAGACACCCAAGACTTACTCTTGCACAAACACCATGGCTTTATTCAGTAGGTGGACCAACAGCCTGCAGTGGTGGGGCAAAATCTCATTTATTATTATTTAGCTATACACAATAGAGGTAGATCTAAAAGGTGTTAATTGAAAGGTAGAAGTCTTGTCACAAAGGACTTGCAGTATAATTACTGACTGCACATGAAGTATAAAGCCATGCAAGAGCAACAGCAACAAGCTTAGACATCTAATTTATTGCTGGGCCTTATCTAAATTATAAGTGTCTTTAATAATTCTTCTTGCTTTGTGTATTGCAGATCTCTTAACAGAGCTACTCTTACAGAGGCATTTGAAAGAAAAGTAATAATTCACAATGTTAGATAAAATATTTTTTGAGCCTTCCTAGTAGAAAAAAATGTTTCTGCAAGTATTGTGGATAATTCTCTGAAATTATTTGGCTTTATTATTCTTTTTAGATTATAAGAATAGTACAAAATATTAATTTACTGTATTTTCTGCGAATAAAATATCTTGTATGCATATACAGTGCAGTTGTAATGGTTCAAAAACAAGACAAGGAGGGGTACAAGTGGTTAAACCCTCCCCCTTAGGCTTAACCTGATATCTGTCGAAAGTCCCCCCATGGGTAGTACACACTTCTGCTCAAAAAGGGAATGAGGACACTGTGAGGGGTTTATTGGAGTCAATATTTTTTGAACAAAACAGAGGTGTACAAATATATAGCTGTATTACAAGCCACTGATGGGGTGCAAAGGATAGGAAAAGGATTGTTGTGATAAAGGGAGGTGATTTAGGGCATGTTGCAGCTCCCTCCCGTTGGTGTCACCATAGTGTGTGTAAGAGTTGGGGAATTAACTCTACAGAGAGGTGGGAAAGCAGGTAGGGTTTGTGGATGGGGTTCTTACTTTCTTGACATGTTGAAGGTAGCAGAAGGTAGCAGCAGTGACGGGTGCTGGGCTGGAGGGCAGCAGGGACATGCCGCACGGGCACCAGCTCCCTTGGGATGGTGGTTCCCAGCTCCAGCTGTGCTCAGCGCTGCCCTCGGCTGCAGGCAGGGGTCTCAGCTCTCTGATCTTAAAAGAACAGATAGATTTCAGCCTTTATTACACCCCTGGGGTCCTATGAAGATCTGGCAGGCTGCAGTACAGCAGTGTGCTCCTAGACTACCAGCGAGCCCAGTCTCTGTTTTCGTTTCAGCCGCCGTGCTGTCCGGTGGCCTCTCTTTAGGCTAGGATGAGTTTCAGGTGCCTCAATGCATTATCTCATCTATATGCCAGCCCTGGCCCAGCCAGTCTTGAGTCCCAGGGCAGAACAGACCAGTCACAAGCAGGGGGTAGACCCCTTCAGCAAGGAGCCAATATCTTGGGTCTTGACAGTTCCAGATGCCAGAGGCACCATGCAGGAGTGGTGTTCATTTAGTTGCCCTTATATGTTGAAATAGTTTTATGGGAGATATATCTTTTTTTTGTGGTAAGGATTGTAACCCTTACAGCAGTGCAGCAGAAAGATTATGAAATGTATTTCTGGAAATATTTCTGCACCTGAGGTTAAGTGACGATCTAATCAACTGTTGTAAAATGCAGTTATTTTCTCAGTAAGGTAAAATGCACAAAAGTGGCAGAAAAACATCTTGACACAAAACATGCACAAAGAAATACTGACACCATAAATTATCTACCAAGCTACATTAAAATGCTGATTCTAACTCCCACTGTGCCTTAGCAGCAAGAATCATTATGGAATTCTTTTAAAGGCACTCTCATGACATTCATGTCATTGATTACTTCATAAGGTTTCCTTTCTGCCCTCATTTAACTGGAAAGCAGGTGCTGCCTCCTTTGCTGCTGGGCCTTGACCCACCCACATGCTTTATTGGGCTCCCACCAAGTCTTGAAGAGCAGACAATTAAGTTGAACAAGAAAGCCCTAGGACTTTTCATGCTGGATTGCAATAAAAAAGGAGAAGTCTGACACAAAGGACACCACTGCTTTTATTCTAGCACTCTAAACATGCACTGCTTTTATTCTAGCATATTCTCTAGGTGATTGCTCCAATAAGCTGAATGCAAACACAACAGCTTCACATCAGGTCCTTTGGAAAGCCAAGTGGCTATAGAGCTATTGTGAGCTGTATTGGTTAGCAGGAGATGATGATAACAGGAATATTTTTAAATACAATTTCCTGCTTTCTTAAAAGCAGGTAAAATTTCCCAGTTCTGGGCTTTTTCTTAGTATCCTTTTTCTTATGCTTCTGTGGCTGTGGCTGATGTTGCCATGCACTGCCTACACCTTCTTTCTGTTTACACAGAGATTCTCCCTTGAAGCCAGAATAGACTCTATCATAAAATCATAGAATCATCATAGAATCATAGACTGTGTGGGGTTGGAAAGGACCTTGAAAGGTCATTTAGTCCGGCCCCACCTGCAGCAAGCAGGGGCATTTTCAATTCGACCAGGTTGCTCAGAGCCTGGACAGGCCTGACCTTGAATGCCCAGGATGGGGCCTCCATCACCCGTAGGGATGGGGTCTCCATCGCCTCTCTGAGCAACCTGCTCCAGTCAGTGCTTCACCACTCTCATCGCAAAGAACTTCTTAATGTCTAATCTGAATCTACTCTGTTCTAATTTAAGACCATTGACCCTTGTCCTACAACTACAAGCCCTTGTAAAAAGTCCCTCCCCAGCTTTCCTGAAGCCCCTTCATGTACTAGAAGTCCACTATAAGGTCTCCCCAGAGCCTTCTCCTCTCCAGGCTGAACAATCACAGCTCTTTCAACCTGTTTTTTCAGCCTTCTGATAGCACCTCCTTCTTCAGCATGGACAAGACTCCAGGAAGAACTAGGAAGAAATTTTTTGGTGTGAAGGTGGTGAGGCACAGACACAGGTTTCCCAGAGAAGCTGTGGCTGTCCTCTCCCTGGAAGTGTTCAAGGCCAGGTTGGATGGGGCTTTGAGTTACCTAATCTAGTGGCACAACTGTGGAAGGGTGGTTGGAACTAGATGATCATTAAGGTCCCTTCCAACCCAAACCATTCTAGGATTCTGTGAAGATTGATAAATTTGCACATTGAATGTGCATTAATTTCTGATTTGAATGTCCATATTTAGGATTTTTCAGTATTTCAGAGACTCTCCCCTGCAAAAGAGGTCAAAAATTTCACACAGCAGCCTTGAGTGGTAGAGACATTTGTTCAAGAAATGTTTAAAGCAACAAAATTCTTAGTCTGCATCTGAGGCTCACAGCTTCAGCTGAGTGAAGAAATGCAAGAGAATACTTCTTGTGTGTTCTTTCTACAACATATATGTACATATGTCCTCCCTCTTCCTCCTGTATACCTATGAAGAGATTGAAGTATCATGGTCAGAAAAAATATTGTAGCCCATTTTCTGAAGGAACAACTAATAAAACCACCTGGAAACTCTTTAAGGAACCTTTCTGCTGCCAAGGTATCATCCAAGAAAATTTCTTCATGGATGCCACCTCCAGGAAAATCTGTGTAGAGGGCAGTAATTTCAGCTCCAGAAGGCACTCCTGTTATGTAGTAAGAGTACCACAGGGTAAGTACTATGTGGTACTATTAAACATGAACCCAATGTGCTGCAGAACGGTCTGGGGGATAAAACACAAAATCTTCACACTGTAGGAGATCAACCTTCAGTGTACTATAAATGAGAGAATTGGATTCCTTTCCTGACAAAATATGCTTTCTGTTCCACAATTTTACAACTATAAAGCCCTGTTAGATTTATAAGAGGAACAATAATATAGATATGAGCTCTGCCAGATACAGCTAGCAGTAAAATAGCAGGAAATGACACTGAATAACACTAATTTTCTAAAGAACAAGCCATTTGCATTCAAGTATCTAAAGATAAAGTTACATCATGCTTCAGAAACCAAACTGGGCTGCCTTAAGGCTTCCATTTGTCTTGTTGCAGTGTTTTCCATTTTGGTCTGTCATTTTGAAGATGTTTCTTCATACATTATTTGTGAAGGTATCATTCATGCCAGTAAATTATGGGGAGAAAAATAAATAGAAAGACATCATGCCATAAAAATTACCATCAAGGATACTCCCAGGAAAATGTATTTTTCATGCATTATTTTGTTCTACTAATAGATTCTTATTATATGATTAGAAATTTTATTTAAGTACATATTAATATCAACACATTCTTCATATAATATATAGTCATGATTATGAACCAGTTATACCACAGAGGAAAAAGCAATGCCCACCTGAAAACAAGAGACAGCAAACAAAGATGTAAGCAAACTAATACAAGGAAATAATGTACAAGGGGATTGGGCTGGAAATAATGGATCATCCTTTCCCATTCTATCACACCTTATGTCCCATGCTGTCATATTTGGTCACAGTGTCAAAACATCATGCACAAATCCATGCCTGAGTGCATTCAGAGGCAGTCTCAAGTCTCTGGGGAGCATTTACTATGTTTTTTTACCAAGCCTAGAACAAAAGGCCACTCTATGACTAGTGTTTCCTCAAGCTACTGCAAAACCAATTTTATATAATAAAAAAAAAAGTTACAGCTCCTTTTTATTTCATTTTTTATTACTACAAAGCACCATTGCAATTCCACAGTTAACCTCATTTCTAGTCTGTATGTAATACTGAAATATGTAAAATCTAAAGAACAATATTGCCTTCACAGAGTCACAGAATCTGCGAGGCTGGAAAAGACCCTTAAGATCGTCAAGTCCAGTCTATGACCAACACCACCACATCAGCCAGACCATGGTACTAAGTGCCACATCCAACCTCTCCTTGAACACATCCAGGGACGGTGCCTCCACCACTTCCCTCGGAGGTCCATTCCAATGTCTAATCACCCTCCCTGTGAGGAAGTACTTCCTAATATTCAACCTAAACCTCCTGTGGAGCAGCTTGAGGCCAGGCCCTCTTGTTGCTAGTTGTCTTGTTGCTCTCCTCTGAATCTGCTCCAACAGCTCAATATCCTCTTGAAGTGAGAGGCCCAGAACTGTACACAGTAGTTGAGGTGAGGTCTCACCAGTGCTGAGTACAGGGGGAGAATCACATCCCTACTTCTGCTGGCCACACTATTCCTGATACAAGCCAAGATGCCACTGGCCTTCCAGGCCACCTGGGCATACTGCTGGCTCATGTTCAATTGGTTGCCAACCAGTACTCCCAGGCCCCTCTCTTCTGGGCTGCTCTCCAGCCACTCTTTCCCCAGTCTGTAGTGCTGCCTCGGGTTATTGTGGCCAAAGTGCAGGAACCTGCACTTGGTCTTGTTGAATTTCATGCCCTTGGCCTTGACTCATTGACCCAGCCTGTCTAGGTCCTCCTGCAGCTTCTTCCTACTCTCCGGCAGATCGACACTCCCCCCCAGCTTGGTGTCACCTGCAAACTTACTGAGGGTAAGACTCAATCCCCACATCCAGGTCATCAATGAAGATGTTGAATAGGACTGGGCCCAGTACTGATCCCTAGGCCAAACAGCTGGTCACTGGATGCCAGCTGGATGCAGCTCCAGTCACCATTACTCTCTGGGGCCAATCATCCAAGCAGTTTTTAACCCAGTGAAGGGTGCACCTGTCCAAGCAGTGGATTGCTAGATTTCATTGACTTAAAGATGTACACCTAGTTATATGATTTTTCAAAACAAGCTGAGTTCCTCATAATGCTTCTGTTAAAACGTATTTTTGCAACTGATTACATTTTTCTCACAAAAAATGTCACTCATTGAAAAAAAGAAATCTAGTATCACAGAAAAACCCACCTAAAAACTTAAATAGGAAATGTTGCAATTGACTTGTAGTTCAAAAAAATGACAATTTAATGTGAAATAGGGAGGAAATAGGAGTTAACTTGCATTGCTGCCAAAGAAGAACCATTTCTTCTTCAGAAGGAACTGCAGCTTTTCACCGTTGCAGACTAGAAAACCTTCCTCTGTATGGAAGAATGAATTTTCCTAAACTTCTTAAATTTAAGTTTTCCTAAATTTCTTGAATTTAAGTTTTCCTTAATTGTCACATATGAAAATAATAAAGATTAGGGCCTTGCACCCTGTGCTTAGTCTTGTCTCTTTGTTTACTCTTATCAAAATAGTTGTAGCAATATTAGATGCTTTGGTCAATGCTAACAGAAGAAGATGTGCTGCTGTCTTCCCTTTAGCATCCTTTAGCTTTCCTCAGCTTCAGTTAAGAAACTAAAGGATTCTAGAGTGCAAGAAACCAACCTATGAAGTTTCAGGCCATTAGCAATGCTGGAATTAAAATACTAAAACACTTGATCTGAGTGCTAAATAGTCATGTTCTCATATTAATTTCACACTCTATTGACCATTATGCCATACTTTGCAATGGAAGGATTCATCCCACACATGCTCTGCAGAAGGGTGCTATGGGCTTGTGTTTTAATTTGAGTGCTCCCCAACATCAAGATTCCAGCCTTTATCTTCTCTGACATTTGTCTCTTCCTTTCATACCCTTGAAACTTTCTCAGTGCCCTGAAAAGTGTTTACTTAGAAAACCACATGTAATACTCAATGATTTTATGAAGACCCGGAGTAGACTCTTAATCTGGAGATGGACCCAAATGGTTCATTGAATCAGGTCTACCAGGCCAGGGTCAAATTCATCTCTAAAGGTAGTCTGTGCTCACAGTTCCT
>NW_009954416.1:1423723-1432033 GCF_000747805.2 Chaetura pelagica | reverse complement strand
CTGTGTTCCTGCACAGGTATTTTCAACATCTGGCTTCAATATCTGGCTTTCAACATCATGTTGCCTGTCAGAGTCTCAGAGCTAGACATTTACCACTCCTACATTATCTTGCTGTGTTTTTGCTGTACGTTGGGAGTCTTGTGTATCACATTAAAAATGTAAGAAACCATTAAAGGATCCCACTCTTAATGATACTTCTCCCATCAATTTTAAGAAATTAATATTGCAAACTCATTTCAAGCATGTTAGATTAGTATTCACTGCTCTCTGTTGTCACACAGAAGCTCCTGCTGTAATGTGCTGAGCTCCTGGCACTGGCAAGGTCTGTGCTGAGCCTGAGTGTTGGGTGGCTGTCACATCCAATTAATATCAATCCTACCCAGGGCTCCTGCCTCTATGTCACAGTCCTTGACCAGACAGACTGAAGTTCTATTCTAGGTAGAATACATGGAGTGTATTCTTCAAATATACCGAATATAGGGTGTCCCAATTTACAAAGCAAAATAAAAAACTTGATAGATTTCTATTTTAAAATGCCTGATTTTTGCCCATGGAAATGAATGTATGTGAAATGATTTCAGTGTTGGACATCTCAGGGCAACAAATAAATAAATAAATCATTGTCAGTATTTCAAACCCAAGGGGAAGAAAATATTCATCACGAGAGGATGAATTTCCTCAGACAAAAGTAAGACAAAACCTAAACAGGAACCAGAGAAAATACAGCATTGACTGCTGGCGCTATACAAGTAAGTCAGCACTGTGTAACAAGTCTGTTCACTCAGTAAATGCAACTACTGCAACTGCTTAAATGACAGAGATAAAGCATGCTTCATTTTTTGACAAAAGGAGGAATATGAAACCATGAAGTTTAGTACAGAGTTGATCTAGCTTATTGGTGCATGTTCATGCAGAACCAAAATAATGCAGGAAAGAGGTTCAGTCATGACCCTGATGTGCTTAATTCCTCCTACCTATAACCCAGTTTAATCCCTTTCCTAATTGACTTGTACATTCAAACTTGTGATTGCAAGTTATATGTATAAAACCTTTGACAATCTTTCAGTTTGGACAATATTGATTTAAAAAAAAAAGTAACAATATTATAATGAATAGTTACTAATTTTTATGACAACCTTGAAAAATGAGCAAAACAGGGATGTTTGGTAATAATTTGTATGGCAGTTGCATGACTATGGTGAAAGTACAGAACTCTCTCAGACTGCTTTATCTGTGGAGGCCTATGAGATTCTGAAAAGAAAAAAAAAAAGGAAAATAAGTGGCCTGATGCTGGTTTTTGTTGTGTCAGTAACATTTTTATTGTGTCAGGGTTCCTGTTCCCACTTGGAATAATTTAAGAGGGATCCCATTTAGTCCAACTGCCTTCTCCAAGCAGGCCTAGTTTTAAAGTTTCAAGAGGATACTAAGGGCCTTGTCTAGTCAAATTCTGAAAATCTCCAAGGATGACAGTTCTACCATTTCACTTTGAAATATTCCATGTTGGCAGTTATGTTTGTTGTGCCTTGTCTGTTCTTGTTCACCTTGGATAAGACTCTGGCTCCATATTTATTACCTCCTATAAGACCATTTAGGATACATTCAGGAACCATCTCCTGAATTACTCTGAAGACATGCTGGCACATCTTTGTGACCAATTCCAGCAGCAAATTTAAGTCAAATTTCCAGAAGTGAATTTAGAACAGAAATGTAGAAGCCGTTGCAGAGAAAGATGATTTTAAAAGCAATTATGTCTCTAGTCATGTAGAAAATATATATCTCATCTTGATTCAAATATGCAATGAAAATTATAAAGGATGGCTGTCATGGTTAGATCCAATGAAAAATGCCTTCAGTTTAGGCAACATCACATAAATGTTAAAGTAGTTGAAGTTAAATGTGCTATTATAGCTGGGGTTCTGCAGTTCAAATGTGATTGCATCCAAACCCAAACTTTTATACATAAAAAGTCACCCAGCTGCAGTATGCATGTAATTAAGATGACAATTTTACTCTCCAAGTTCACCATAATAAACTAGTTGTTTCCCACATATATTAAACTTCCATAATTTATTGGCAATCACAGAATTTCTCAAATTAATGTTAAATTTACTGGGCAGTTACAGCTGAAATAAAATAGGCAAAATATTTTAGAATTTAATAATATTTTGCCTTCACTTTCTCGTAATGATGCTTTTTTTGGTGACACTTGTAATAAAATTTGAAGAAATAAATGACTGGTACATTACCATTTCCACTTCTACCCACATAGGAGTACCCAAAGAATATGAGAAACCCGTATTCAAATCTCTACTTACACCAAAGAAACTAAAATATTCTCGCTCATTTCCAAGAAGACAACTCCAACCATAAATATTAGGACACTAGATACCCATCTGTCAGTCTGATATCAGTGCCAGGGAACTCTATGGAGCAGACCGTCTTGAGTGCATGACACATGCAGGACAACCAGGTGAACAGGTGCAGTCAACATGACTTCATGACAGATAGGTCTTGTTTGACAAACCTGATCTCCTTCTCTGAAACCTGCTTGATGGATGAGGGAAGGGCTGTGGATGTTGTCTACTTAGCTTGAAGGCTCTGCAGAGGAATCAGGACAGGCTGGATCAATGGGCTGAGGCCAATTGTATGAGATCCAGCAAAGCTAAGTGTCAGGTCCTGCACTGGGGTCACAATAACCCCATGCAATGCTACAGGCTTGGAAAGAGTCACTGAAATGTTGCACAGAGGAAAAGAACCTTGTGGTGTTGGTCAATAGCTGCTGAATATGAGCCAGCAGTACGCCCAGGTTGCCAAGAAGGTCAACAGCATCCCAGCTTGTATCAGAAATTATGTGGCCAGCAGGAGCAGGGAAGTTGATTGTCTCGCTGTATTTGGCACTGGTGAGGCTGAACCTTGAATCTTGTGTTCAGTTCTGGGCCCCTCACTAGCAGGAGGACATTGAGCTGCTGGAGTGTGTCCAAAGAAGGGCAACTAAGCTGGTGAAGGGTGTAGAAGCACAAGTCTTACAAGGAGCAGCTGAGAGAACTGGAGGTGTTTAGCTTGGTGAAGAAGCTGAGGGGAGACGTTATCGCTCTCTAGAAGTACCTGAAAGGAGATGTAGCAAGGTGGGGGTTGGTTTCTTCTTCCAAGTAGCAAGTGATAAGATGAGAAGAAATGGCCTCAAATTGTTCCAGGGGAGGTTTCAGTTGGTTATTAGGAAAATTATTTTGAATAAAAGAGCTGTTGGGCACTGGAACAGGTTGCCTACGGAAGTGGTGGAGTCACCATCCTTGTAGGTCTTTAAAAGATGTGTAGATGTGGCACCTAGTGACATGGTTTAGTGGCAAACTTAGCAGTGCTGGGTTAAGGGTTGGACTTGATGATCTTAAAGGCCTTTTCCAACCTAAATGGCTCTATGATTCTGTGATTCTACAATTAAGCATTTGACTTACTGCCTAGTTTTGTGGGTTTTATTTTTATTTGTTCCTATCCCCCAGTACTTTTTTTTTTTTTTTTCCCCTGGGAGAACATGTATGTACCTATTCTCTATGGCTACAGTCTTTTGTACTGAAGCTCCTTGAATATGAGTTCAGACTGTTGCACCCAGTGTGCCATTAATGAAGATGTTCATTAATTACATGATGAAGAGGGCTAGCAGGGAACTGTAACACCATAAGAATGAAGCACGAAGAGATAAGGCCCACAAAACATGAAGAGCTGTACAGCTCTCCTAAGATACCCATACAACTCCATTTGCAGATCTCCTCTGCTGATAGACATAAATATATATAACTCCTTTATATTTAAAAGCAAATAATACAGTCTCTTCCTCCATCTCTGAAATAGCTTATTCCAACCTTGTCTTTAATCTTTTTCCTGTACTTTTTCTCTGTTGATTTTCTGCAGGTCTCCATGACTGCAAAAGCCAAACTTGTTTTCCACACTAAGCTCCACCATGACTACAAGGTTTACTGGGCTCCCATTGAGACACATTAATGGTGCCCTGCTCTTGGGCAGTAGCATCACCATTATTTTGTTTCAAACTTATCTCTACAGGCTTCTATAAAATACACTCATGAAGCACAAGCAGCAATCTCAAAGATCTATATTTCCCACTCTTAAAGGCTACCTAGAAACCTCTGCAGCACAATAACAGTAAACTTTCACACATCCAAGAATACTTGCTGTAAACTGCTCCATTGTGCCAATTAAACAGAGTATGAATTGTGCACAGGGGAGCACTTTATTGCTTCATTATTGGTTTTATATAATTTTAAACCCTGTTCACTGCAGAAACAAACATCCAAACAAATATTTAAAAAGCTCAATGGAGAAGTGTAACACAAGTTAATCTACTACCGGAACCCTTAGCATGTGCAACTCCACAGATGGCAGATTTGTGTTCAGGGTGCAATAAAATATTTTCAAAGGCACAAAGAAAACAGGATATTTGCCTTTTTAATAAATGCAGTTATACATAATGGGAAGTGATGTGAATGGTAGAGAGGGTTGACTTAGTCACTAATATGTGCTGGTGGTGCGCACACTGCAGGGATAGTTTAGGAGGAACATAAACTAAGAAAGGTCAAATTCACTGTTGCAAAAACCGTGCTTAGGGGAAGTGGGGGGACAATTAGAGACTACCTGTTCAATAAAGAATTTTGCCAGCAATCATCAGATTATTCCATCAGATAAAAAATTCTGGGTAGCAACTGACTTTGTTGTAATTATTGACTTGTATTTGAGAAAAAGTGGAAATGTTTCAAAGTTTAAGTTTCTTTTATAAGCTGGGAGAACCAGAACACTTGAGCTCCTGTTGAAAAGCCAATGAGGTGGGAGAGCTGATATTTCCTTGCATGATTAAAGACAAAACTGGAGAATATAAAGGGCAGATATATCAGAACTGAAGTGATGGGGCCAGTTTAGTTTCATTAGAATGTTTCCTGTCTGCTATTTCTCTTATTTTATTATAGGATTTGTTGCCAAATTATTTTAACATTTAGCCTGAATGGTCATATCCCAAAGGAAAACATCAACCGAAAAAGACTTTGTTTTAATTTGAACTAGTAAACTTCTACAAATAAATTTTTGTGTGTATTTCTGGAGTAATTTATACCCAGAGTTCTGTATTTTAAAACATATTTTCTTTTTTGAAGATGACACTACATTTTGTCCAGGGAAAGATATGTCATTTTGCTACATTTCCCCCTCCAACTTTTCTGCCATTTCAAATCTCTTTATGTTTTATTTAAATTACTCCTCTGAGTCATGAACATCAATAACAGATCATAAAGAATATAGAGGTGGACAGATTATCTCCTTTTCTAAGAGCTTCTCTTCATCTACTATTACTTGAGAAAAAACACTAGGAGGAGAAAAAATCTACATCACATGTCCCAGTACAGTAATACTCCTGAATCATCCTGTTCTAGACAAGTTTAGTCCACCTGTGGACAAGCCACAACTTGAAGAAATCACTTCCTCTTGGCAACAGGCTCTCTCAGATTTCCCAGTCAACCCTAGCACCCCTGTTAAACAGGTGAAATTCAATCCAAATGGGAAAAGTAGGTGGAAAAATGCAATGAGGATAATTAATGAAGCAAGGTGGAAAGTGACCAGCTTGACTCTCTCTGAATAACTGCTGTCAGTTTTCTGGTTTGAAGTAGGAATAATTAATTTAGAAACATAAAAGCCACTTCTCCAGAAGATTCGTTTTAGGATTACACCACATAGATTTCAAAAAGTGGTGGTCACTTGAGGGCAATTCCAAACTAGAAGTGGAGTAATTCCTGGTCATGACAAGCTCATAATATTTCTTGCCACCATAAAGCATAATCTCACCAACCCACATTTAATTTTCCTTACTGTACTGCTTCTTTCCCACTATGAAACTTTAGCTGCCAAAGCTCTATACAGTACTGGTTGAAAGAGTAATTTCTTAGAGAGGTAGTTAAAAAGTCTACTAGAAAATTTACAATATTAAGATATCAAAGGGTTTTGAGAAAGAGATGGAATATACACTTGAAGCATACACTGAGAAAACAAGAGAGCTAAGGTAGAAGTCAAAAGGATTTGCTTTTTTTTTTTACTTAATGGCCAAGTTTCAGTGATGTCTCCCTCCTTTTGAGGAAAATGTCTTTGTATTTCTATAATATATGATATATAATTTTTTTTTTTATTTCTATAGCTGCTATGTCAGCTGGACAGGGAGAGAAAATACAACAAAAACTTTATGGGTTGAGATAAGGACAAGGAGATCACTGACCAGTTACCATCAGGGCAAAACAGACTCAACCTGGGGAAATCTGCTTAATTTATTACCAATCAAATCAGAGAAAGGTAATGAGAAATAAAATCTTAAAACGCCTTCCTCCCACCCCTCCCTTCTTCCTGGGACCAGCTTCACTCCAAAATTCTCTGCCTCTTCCCCACAGCAGCACAGGGGGACAGAAAGGGGGGTTGTGGTCAGTTTGTCACAGGTTGTCTCTGCTGCTCCTTGCTCCTCATGGGGACAACTCTTCACACTCTTCCCCTGCTCCAGCATGGATTCCCTCCCACAGGAGACAGTCCTCCATTAACTTCTCCAATATGGGTTCTTCCCATGCGCTGCAGTCCTTCATGAACTGCTCCAGCATGGGTTCCCCACAGGGTCACAAGTCCCAAACCTGCTTCAGAGCAGGCTCCTCTCTCCACATGGCCTTGGGTCCTACCAGAAGCCTGCTCGAGAACAGGCTTCCCACAGGATCACAACCTCCTCAAGCATTCACCTTCTTTAGCATGGGGTCCTCCACAGGCTGCAGGCTGCTATCTTCTCCACCATGTACCTTCATGGGCTGCAGGGGGACAACTTGCCTCACCACAGTGTTCACCACAGGTTTCAGGGAAATGTCAGCTCTAGTGCTTGGAGCACCTTCTCCCCCTCATTCTTCATTAAGAAGAACAACAACAAATTCTTTCTTGGTGTTTGCAGAGTTGTTCCTCTCATGTATTCTCACTCTTCTCCCTGACTACTGTTCTGCAAGAGGATTTTTTTTCCCTTTCTTAAATACATTATCCCAGAGGTGCTACCACCATCACTGATGGGCTCATCTTCAACCAGAGGTGGGTTCATCTTGGAGATGGCTGACATTGGCTCTATCAGACATGGGGGAAGCTTCTCACAGAAGCTACCCCTGTAGCCCACCCCTGCTACCAAAACCTTGCCACGCAAACTCAATACATCCTGTTATCTTACTGTCAATATCTATCCAAGGATAAATTACTTAGCACTCTTTCTGTATAACTAAGATGTGATTGTAATGGAGATGAATTAGATTCTAATCTCAGAAGAAAATCAGAAAAACTCAATTGAAGTTAACAGAGTTATTTTGCTTTTTACTGTGCAACAGGGATCAGGACTTCCCTCAGTTCCTCTGTTTAATACTAGTTTACCAAGTATAAATTCTGCAGTGAAAATACAACTTTTTTAATAATAGGGGGTTTTAATCTACTTATATGGCCTACAGAATGCAAATGGTGGGTTCAGCCCTTTCCCATCCCTCAGATCAATTTCAGTTATTTGATATTAAAACTACCTTAATACTCTGATAGCAGTTTCACTCACAGAAAACAAAGCACATATTCAAGTAATGATGCATATATAATATTAGGTCTCTGTCTCTATTTTACTTCATCCTGTGGCTAATTGCCTCACTGCAGACTGCCAATTAGTTCAACTCTCAGCTGTATTCAGGAAGCCAACTGGGAATGGCTGTGCAAGCCTTTGAAGTCCTTTACAATATCTGCTAATCTAAAAAGCTTATCAACACAGCATTTAAGAGGAAGAAATGAATACTTATTAAAAAACATTAATCTTCTCAAAGCTTTAGAAACTTTTTAGACACAATAAGAGATGCTGAAAAATGAAAATTAAAATTATTCTTTGTCCCCTCTCCTCTCAGTTGTCTCAGAATACTTGTGATAAAACCAAATATTTTTTTAAAAAATCCCTTTTTTATTCCCTCTTGTTTTAAACAATTCTTTAGGTACAGATGAACCTCTGTGGGAAGGAATAACAGGATATTTTTGTTACCATATGCAGGTCATTACCACCAGTAAACTACAAGTTCACCTGGCTGAAGAGTCAAAACTGAACTTGCCATTTGTGCCTCAGAGGCAGAATCTGTCATCACACCATGCTGCAAGGAAAAAAAACAAGTGTCAGGAGGGCTGTGAAAAGCCTTGAGCTGTTTGACCTGAAGGTGGAACATTTGTTTTCTTGCTTTCTTTAGGATCCATAATAAATGAGCAGAAAAAAACAGCTGAACTTAC
>NW_009954416.1:1361458-1423680 GCF_000747805.2 Chaetura pelagica | reverse complement strand
CTGTTTTTCCTCCAACAAAACAAAAGCTCTCACATTTGCTTATATGTGCCACTGGCTAATGGTGAGAACATAATCAGTTAATAATTATGCTGCACTTCAATTGTGTTAGATTTGGAGGAATGAAGGCCAAGTAGCTGATAAGAGTTTAGATCCTCATCCTAGCACTGTTGAGGCTTGCAAAAATGTCCCTTAAACTCTGTCCCAAAGGGGGAGAGACAGCAGATGAGATGAATATGCACAAAACAAGATTTGTTGGAAACAGCACCAGGGTCTTAACTATTGAACTAAAAAGACACAAGCACAACCAGATTGTGTATGAGTTTAGGGAAGCAGAACAGACATTTAAGGCAATAGTGCAAAAGGTGTCTTAACAATAAAATGCACAACTAATAGTCAATCAATAGGGATTAACCTTTTAAGTGCTAGCAACTTACTTATTAATAGGTCTTCTACATCTAGAACAATTATTAAAATAATACCTGTCCAGGTGATAATACAGTAAGTGCACTTATCAAAAAGTTTTAAAATTAACAATGAAAAATTGCTTATTGTCAAGTTAACAAATAAAAACAATAGGGAGTTAATATCTCTTACCCTGTTATGGTCACAGCTGGGTGTCCCTTTGTCCCAATTCTCAACTCTGAAGAAATAATCTCTCTGGCAGATAGTCCTGCTGGAGAGGAGAAGGTCAAGCACAGCTCCTGGAAAAGTGAATGGGAGTCTCTTCAATCAAAAACAGGATGAGGTTTTTATAAAATAAAGTGGATTGACTGCTGTCATTTAACTATTTAGCAGTACCTTGAAAATCTCTCATTGGAGTATAAAAGAAACAGTGGAAAAAAAACAAGAAGGCCTTTTTTTTACGAAGCCAACTCTTTTGTTTATCTGTTCATTCTTACTCTTTCTCTGTTTCAGGCCTGGTTGTGGCTGTCTCTGTTTCATCTCTGTCTTCTCTTTTTCCCCTCTCAAGTCATACCTCTGCTTCATATGTTCGTATCTTTACTTTTTCATTTACTGATGTTATTTTAAACATATTACAAATCCTTCCTTATATAAAAATGGTATGACCATATGGGTGTGAATATTGGATAGAAAATGGCATTCATAACCTATGTTTTGTAATACAATATGAAATAACCTTAACTATTCTTAAATCTGATCTGTCAGAATGATATTCAGATGCAGTAATATTCTGGAACCATGGGAAAACTTTTTGTTTTCAGGTTTTATTTATTTGCTTCCATCATCACAGGTGGATGGATGGATGGATGGATGGATGGATGGATGGATGGACAGACTGACAAACACAGGTAAATGTGGAAAACTGTAGAATACACATTAGGATGTCTTGTTAAAAATATTTTCCTTTTGGCTATTAATATATGTCACATGAATGTTTTCTTATACACAGACTTGACATTAAAACCAGTTAGGAGAAAAGTAGACTCAGTGCTGCAGAATTATGCACTGGGCTGGAATTAAAAAGAAAGAGAATGTCAAGCTCCCTGAAGTATTCTTCAGATGTAGAGAATCAACTTTTTGCTGAGCAGTGAGGACTTAGCTTTCAGCAAATGAAATAGGCAGCTCTGTAAAGTCCCTTGACCACAGGGAGTACTTCTGTAAATGGTTTAAAGAACAGAAGATCTATGGTATTCAGAGTATCTGCTACTTGAAAGATGAGAATAAGATTTTAAAGAGGATTTAATATATTATTTCTTTCATCACTAACTAATTTTCTGAAAGGACTGGCAATTTTAATGAGAAGTGATCTTAAATTCAAAGGTCCACTGTAATTTGTCTTTCTCTGGCTTGTAATTTATGGTATTCAAGAAGAGAAAGAAGGGTGAAAACTAAAGAAATGACATTTCTTGTGTAGAGGGAAAAACAGTAACATGGGTGGAACTTAATCCTGATCACTCCCACACGGGGTGTAGTAAGAACACTGTTATAGTAAGAAGTTTCACACAGAACAATACAAGATACAGAAATCTCCAAGACTTCAAAAATATCTCAGTTATTTATGTTGCTGTCTCTGCAAGTTGGAAATTTAGTGACTGCTATAAGGTCTTATTTTAGAGGTTGAAATAATGTGGGTAGACATATTCTCATAAGCATATTATTCACATAAAGTGCTTACCTACCATAATGCTAATGAGACTCATTTTACAGGCTAGTGTAGGAGCTCCTTCAGCTAGAAAGACATGACCCCTAGATGAAGAAAAATCATCAAACACAAACAAACATTCATCAATGACAGTGTACTGGCTTAACAATGCCACAGATAGCTGTTACCAGTCCATCTGTTTCAACCATGCAGCAGAAGATGACTGTGAAGAAATTTTAATTATACAGCTTGGGCAGCTCTTAAGATTTTCAGGATGAATAAAAATGGCAACCAGTTTCCATTCTAAAAGGACTAAAAAATTAACAGAAGCAGAACCTTGTTAGGCTCTGAAAAAAACCAGCACTTGTCTTTCTGGGGCTACTCTTCAACACATGTTTTCTAAGGAAAAGGATTTTCAGAAAAGAAGTCTACATTTTGACAGAAACAGCCAAACATCTTCCAGCCAGTTACAACAGATGGCAGTTCAAAAGACAGAGGACATCTGTTTGTGACACATCAAACTTTGCAAAAGATGATGAGAATATGAGATAGAGCTCTCAAAAGTCACCTCCATATGGCAAAAGGTCCTATGGTGATGCAAATTTGCAAAGTAATACTCATTGATCAAGAGGTTACAGTAGAGGTATTATGTAGGTCTTCAGGAAATAGGTACAAGATGTGGGTATTTCATTCTTTCAGGCAGAATGTTTTGTTCCTACAAACAAAATTTGTTTTCAGAATATTTCTCCCATTCATTTTCTAACTGGAAAGGTCAGAGCTAGTGTCTCAGGCTGACGGTGTGAGTACGGACTAATTTTGTTTAGTCTTATGTGGGGGCAGAGAAGATGAACCATTCCCCACAGCCAGGAAGCCACCTAGGAACACAGTCTTTCACAAATATATTGCTTTTAGCTAAAGAAATTATGACGTAAACTATTGTTACTGGAGTTGTAAAACTCCAGTGATTCAGTTGTAATGATTGTCTCCACTCTTCTTTTTCTCTATTTGAAGCTTCATTGACAACTGAAAATTATCTTTTTGTACTATGCCAAAATAACTGTGTAGAGAGGATGTGATTGTTTTCTGGAGATATATAACAGCAGGGATAAAAGAGCTCACTACTTACATATGCTTATGGAGGTTTTTGGTTTTTACCTTCTTTCAGAGGCAAGCTTCTTTCACAGTAGTCAAGCTAGGACTTAAAACTGTCCAGTGTGGGGGAATCTACCACTTTCCTCAGGAGACTATTCCAATGTTTATTGACCTCATGGTGGAAAATTTACCTCTTGCGTCCAACTGGAATCTCCTCAGAAGCAGCTTGTGCTTATTACCCTTTATCTTTTCCATGTGACTCCTTGGAAACAGGGGGTCTTCATCTTCTTAGTAGTCACCTTTTAAAGAATGGAACATGGTAATGAAGTCTCCCCAAAGCCTTCTTTTCTCCAGGCTGAACAAACCCAGTTTTCTCAGCCTCTCCTCATAGGGCAGGTCCTCCAGTCCTCTGATCGTTCTTGTGGCCTTTCTCTGGACTCTCTCCAGCCTGTCTCATCCTTTTTCTAGAGCAGGGACCAAAACTGAATGCAATACTCCAGGTGGGGTCTGACAAACACTGAGTAGAGTGGGATGATGACTTCTTGATCTCTGCTGGTGATGCCCTTGTTGATGCAGCCCAGTATCCTGGTGGCTTTCTTCGCTGCAGACAACTCTATTTGAATAGTTCTATTCTACTAGAATAATTCTACAAATTCCATAGACATAGTGATGGTGACACCATAATATAGAATCATAGAATAGCCAAGGCTGGAAGGGACCTCAAAAGATCATCTGGCACAAGCTTTCTTGGGAAAGAGAGCCTGTATGACATTATCCAGCACCCTGTCCATGTGCATCCAATTGCATTGAAACTTCCAGCGGTGGGGACTCCACGATGTCCCTGGGGGTGTGATTCCAATGAGTGACTGTTTGTACTGTAAAAATTGTATTTCTTATGTTGAGGTGAAACTTGTCCTGGTGTAACTTTTGCCTTTGCTCCTTTTCTTGTCCATGTAGCTCATTGTGAAGATCCTCCAACCTTTTAGCTGCCCTTTAAGTACCAGAAACTGTAATGAGATCCTCCCTGAGCCTTTTCTTCTCCAGCAAGAAGAAGCTGAACTTCTTTAGTCTTTCCTCATATTACAGTTCTCCAGCCCTTTTATCATCCTTGTGGATCTTTTGTGGACCCTGCCCAGTCTGTCCATGTCTTTCTTGAATTGCAGAGAACAGAAATCAAGACAGTACTCCTGGTGCAGCTTGACAAGTGCTGAACAGAGTGCAGTGATCATTTTCCTACTTGCGCTAGTAATGCCCATGCAGATGCAATGCAGGATCCAATTTGCCTTTCTTGCTGCAGTGGCTCAGTGCTCAGTGCTGACTCACATTCAGTTTGTTCACCAGGATCCCCAGGTCCTCTCAGCACAGCTGCTCTCCAGCCAGGCAGATCCTGGCCTGCACTGGGCTCTTGCATTATTCCACTTCAGGTGCAGAATTTCCATTATGCACTTGTTTTTGTTCAAATTCATGCTATTTTTGATAGCTTATTCTTCCAGCATGTTGAGGTCGCTCTATAAGATGACTCTTCCTTCTGACATGTTCCCTTACCATCCAGTTTGGTGTCACGAGCACACTTGGTGAAGGTTCTTTCAGTCTCAACATCCAGATCATTAATGAGGATGTTGAGCAGCGTGGCTCCCAGTGTTAATCCCTGGGGAATCCCACTTGTGACAGGCTGCCAGCCTGGGTAAAAACCATTGATCACAACCCTCTGGTTTTCTATCTGTCTCACAGACCACACATCCAGTCTGTATCTTGTTAGTTTGTCCAAGAGAAGGTTGTGGGAAACAGTGCCAAACACTTTGCTAAAGACCAACAAAATTCACTGTTCTCCCCATGTTAACTTACACATGTAAATAAAAACACATATCATGTGCAGACTCACACATATGCATACAACTGTTTGTAAAATTTACCTGAAGATTTGTTTTGTTTTGTTTTTCTCCACTTCATGTTTGGATATTTTATGGCAGCAAAAACATCCTATCAAAGAAATCTTAATGAAACACACCTGGAGTGTCTGTACCTTGAGAAAGAAAATAATTGCAAGGGACAGATATCCCTGCTGTAGACTACTGCAAACTATTTATGAGTTAGAGAAATATACACCTATTAAAAGTTTTTTGGGTAATAGCTGATTCCTTAATTATTATAAAATGGAATAGGTAATACTTTCTGCTTTGCTCTTTTGAAGAAAGAAAGAGAGTGTGCAGTTGTGAGCTTTGAATAACTTTACTGCTTCTCTTGTCTTGGCAATAAAACTATCTCCTATAATAGACTATTATAAAAAATTTTCAAGACAAGTGCTTTTATGAAAATTCAGTGGTGGAAAATTGTTATGGATTGCTGTTTCCCTTGGGAAGAAAAAATATAGAAAACTCCTTTGAATCATGTCAGCACAATGAACTACAGCATTTCATATCTACAAATAATGGGGAAAAATTACTGCAAGAAACAACCCAGCATTGGATATGTAGAAAATTGAGGGAATCAATCAGAAATGCTTCTGCCTTGCTGTTCCAAAATAAATGTAAGCAATAAATGTCCTATTTTAAAATTATTGCAGGATAATAGATGCATCTTTACTCATACAAGAAAATTAACGATTCAGTATAAATACAGACAGTGGCACAGAATGCACAGTGTAGTAAGATAAAATATTCATAGGACTTTATATTAATTGGGAGGTATTTTATGGCAATACTTGAAGAAAAAAACAATCTTCATTAAATAATGCTATGAACTGAACAACAGACAAAATTTAGGCTGATTAAACCTGTTACCCAACTCACAATTCTGTTGAAATAACACACTTTTCTTCCATTCTAAGCCTCCTGCTACATCCTCAGCTGATCACAGTGTGGGTCACAGACCTAGTTAATCTCATAGAACCTTGTGTCATATTTATATGGTCACATTTAAAGTCTTGTTTACAGGCAAAAAGAAAGCATTCCTCTTTCTTGTATGTATATTCACACCTTTCTTTATTAGCCTGCAGCACCAGATTACACCCATGTTTACTATAAATGGTGCCTTTACATATGTTATTACTTTGTTCTCTTCATTACCCCAACCCAGTTTTGTCCAGCTCCAGATCTGTAGTTTTTTTGTCTTTTAGGGAGCTGTTTATCATATGAGGTCTGCATGGCCAGCCTATGCCCCACCCCCTGCCTGCATCCCTTTGCTCCACACCCTGCACCTCCTCTTCTCAAGGACTCTGTTCTTGTACCAGACCTGGGTTCTCTGCACTATATCATTGCATTAGAGTTCTAAAGACCTCATTCTACCTAAGCTAACAGCTTTTTACTGTTATCTGTATAAAACCATAAGTGTACCACACAAATATAAACAGGAGTAAAATAAAGTAAATCTACAGATACCTGATCAATTAGAGAAAACGCTGTCACAGCTAAATTAAGTCACACAAAATTGCAGCTGGGTCAGGAAAAGTTCAGCAGAACAAGCCTGAGTCCTGAGACCTTACAAACTCAGTGAAAACTTATGGCCAATGGCAATATTGTGCTACAGGGCTACAAGGGTACACTATGTTTCCAGAGACATAGAATCTGCAATATCAGTCATACAGTTGAAGGAATGGAATGAAGTGTCAATGTACTTGAAGATCCCAGATTTCCACTCTCACATAGACTCTGAAGCTGCCAGCTGTGTGCAATGGGTAAGCAGCTCTGTTCCTCAGGTACTAACAAACAGTTTTTTCTCTTAGTGAAACAAGCTAATAAAGAACTCTGGAAGACAGAGCATGGAATAAGCAGACAACAGAGATTTCCCAATCCAAAGAGCAAGAATCTTCTTAAAATTACTACATTTGTGTTAGTTAGGAACCAGAAACTAGGACAGATAATATGTGATGTGATATGTATAATACACTGCAAAATATAAGGTCAGGAGAGAGTGAGTCAGCTAACATGGCAAAATATGACTTAATTGTAGGGCAATGACACCTACTATTCTGAGGTAGACATTATTGATTTTGCAGACATTGAGTTTGTCACTTCCTTAATTATTCAGTAGCATATATCCAGGTCTAATCTCCTTTGGATTTTTTTAGGTGGCCAAAAGTAAGCATGTATTGATTTTTAGGACAGCCCAAGATATGTGAGATGTCTGTACAAGACAGACAGGTATGACACTGGACCTATAGGAAACCCATAACCTTCTGGACTGATAATCAGAGACCAAGTGATTAAAATTGTATTTAATGTACCTACATTACAATTGTGCACTTTAGGAGCCAAGTTCATTTATAAAGCCACAACCATCTTACTGAGAGTAGGAAAGGAGATACGATGGACCTAGTCTGAAGTTCACTAATTGGAAAAAAATTCTCCTTGTGTTTGCATACATGGGCAAATACATATAGCAAAATAACTGGCAAAAGACCCTAAGCAGGACTTAGGGATACTTAAAGTAGATGGGAACAGAGTATTTTGCAATGTGATATTTTTCTCATTCTATAGTCTTAAATAAAATTATTTGGGGATACTAACAACATCTTATGAGAAGATTTTGTACCTGAAGGTTCTTTCAAGCCCAGCAAGAAACAGACTTGAATTGGTTCAGAAGAGAGAGGCATCCTCACACAGTCATAAGAAGCTAATAAAAGTGACATCTGACTCATCACCAAACCATTCTGTGTTTGTAGATAAATAAAACTGGAGAGGACTTCTTCTATGCTGGCCTGTAGGGCCCATCTGGAGTAAACTCACTCCAATCCTGAATGAGAAGACATGGTCAGTTTGTTTCAGACATGGGAGGGATTTGGTAGAGAAAACATGGAAGGGAGGATGAATTTTGGAGGGAAGGGCATGTGGGTATAGCAGAGAATCATAGAATGATTTGGGTTTGAAGGGACATTAAAGATCATCTAGTTCCAACCCCCCTGCATGGGCAGGAACACCTCCCACTATAAGCAGAGGATACTTTATGTCTCCGCTGCCATTATAGAGGAACTGGAAATTAGGTGGAAATCACATGTAACAAATTAGAATGAAACAAAGAAATCATTGTGAAGCAGAAGCGAAGCAGGACAAGTATTGGTAGGGTCACAGGGGAAAATCTGAGGCTTTATTGTGATCAATCTCACTATGGAGGCAAGGACAAAGCTTAAAGGAGAAGGGACAAATCTTTATTTTCTCCCTGCAGACAGAACAAAGCTTTTGTGAATTGTGACAGCCACAGAGTTGTTGCCTTTTTCCTGCCTTCCCAAGATAGTAGAAAAATGCTTTCTCCTATGGAGATGTAGAAAAGTGGAAAAGACAACTGGAAAGAGCACAGTATATGCAGGAAAATACCCAGGGTGCATGGAGTTTCAAAGCCTGGTCTCTATGAGGTAGAAGCCAGAAGATTCAAGAGCAGTTTGCTGATGTTCTACAGCCTTCACAAGGAGGGCAACAGCTATGTGTATGAAAATTGCATTAAAGCTTTCCTCTGGGCAATGTGGTTTCCCCTGAGCACCAGTAATGAGAAAAGTTTATACTGCTTTATTGAAGACAAAAAGCTAAAAAGAAAGTGTCAGTACCCAAGATGTAAGGAAATGATATTTCTTAACTCTCTCCTTTCACAGAGATAAAAAAGACACCAAAGAAAATATGACCTAAAATACGTGTGTGTTTATATGGGGGATGGAAGACAGACCAAGAAAGGGTTTTCTCAAGCACTGTGCCAGTGAAATGTTCTTCCATCAATGGAAGGTCTAAACAAGCCAGAGTGGATGAGAAAGTGACCTGAGATCAAGATCTGCTTCTTATTTGCCCCAGAGCAATGCAAGCCCTTCTTTACAAAGTTACTGTTAAAAATTAAGAATATTGATGACTAGGAAACCTGGAATGATTGTTACATGACATTTAGAAAAAGGAGGAGCGTCAATACTCACATCTGCCCTGCAATAATTTCCTTACAAATTAGAAAATGAGGATAATCTATTGCTTTCTCTTTTATCTAAAGGGAAATTTTCCAAGATATGAGCACTTTGGGAAAAAAAGTGTATGCAGTTCATGGACAAAACAAGCAAAAGAAAATGATATGACCTTCAGTTGCTGAAATTCACAGATGATCATGTGCCAGCAGTAGCTGCATCTTAGACCCTTGTGTGTTACCTAAACCAGAGAGCTTCTCCATCAGAGTTTCTGACAATAGTAATCAATCTATGGGAAAAAAATATTTTTAATAAATAGTGGAATTGTCTTGCAAGTCTGTGAAAGATCTGAAATATTCTTAATTTCACAGATTTACAGAATCACAATACCGGGGGTTAGAAGGAACCTCTGGAGGTCATCTGCTCCAATCCCCCTGCTCAGACAGGGCCACCTAGAGCCAGTTGCTCAGGACCATTACGGTTTCCAGCCACAATAGATACCAGCAGTGCCTAGGATGGTAAGGAAATATAGCAGGGGAAGTAGAGTATAATATATGTCTTTGCATTAAGCAGAGCACTTAATAGCCTTCTGAAGTGAGGTGAGTAAATTGGTGGATGAGAGGAGGGACATTTGAAGTATAATATCTTCTTCGATGGCATAAATGACAATCTGACCATTTTTATTCAGGTAATTTGGAAAGCTGGTGCACAAATTCTTGCTACATGTTCTCATTGTGGGTTAAGAAACAGAATTAATAAGGACTGGCATCTTCCCAAAACACAATGCATTGATTTTTTTTGATTTTTTTTTATTTTTTGGGGGGGAAGACATTTTAGGAATAAAATAAAAATTGCAGGGGCTGAAGTTTTTCCCACTGTGAAGAAATAGGCAATCTGATGAAAACAGTGTGAAAGGGGTAATGTTGCTGTCTGCTTCCTACACAAGACTAACACAATGCCTAAAGAAAAGCTGGATGACTCATCATAGAGCCAGGAGGTATTGCTAAAGAAAAAAAAAAAAAAAGAATTTAGTCACTATAGCTTCCTGGAGAAGGCAGAGACCTAAACATATGGAGTAAAGAAGAAAACACACACATTGCCAACAATACCAAACATGCAGGGAATTCAACAATACAGATAGATTGTTTCTTTTTCTATAGTAATGCTCAGCTGAACTTGCTACCTGAAAAAAAGAAAAAAAATAATCTTTGACACTTGTATTTCACTTTTAATGAGTTTGAGTTGCAAGAGGGATTTTGACAACAATAATTTTCCTTTGTATAGAGGAATGGGACTTGAAAAAATTAGTTTAACTGATTAAACTGTTGAAAAAATTAGTTCAACTGAGTGTGTGACAAAATATCTCCAAACCCACGTGCAGCCATAACTGTACATTACTACAAACACACAGACATCGTCACCTGTGACCCCACACATCACTGGGGAAGTCCTGAAGACTTGCACAAGAAATGTTTGGTTATTTATTTTATGTTTCTTCGAGCAATGCAGAGCATGACGTGGTTTGTTGATTAGACAGTATCACTACCTTTCTTAGCAAATTATTGTTTAAACTTGACTTAAATTGTTGTTTAAACATTTAATACATATTTTTCTTCCATGTGGAGGATGAAAGTAATTGAAAGATCATTTTAACAGAGAGAAATCAGATGTCTAGGGGAGATGCTGATTTTCACCAATGGACTGGAGTTTGATGTAGAATGTAGAGGCCACAGGTTTTACAACAGAAGTAAATAACATTATTCTGAATAATGGTGAAAAAATTCTTTCAGTCTGTGCTGCAGCACCTCAATTATATAAAATAGTAAGACAAAAGAGACACCATGCTAAACCTCTGGGTTCTACCAAGTCCCTGTGAATCAGCAGTATCAAAGCTAGCAAACAGTCTACAAAAGAGATTCATATATCTTAAAAAACCCCTACAACATTACACAAATTCATGCAAGTTAAATATCATTGTAAAACTATAGCTTCCTTTTACCAAGGAGAGAAGTATCAGGAAGTAATAGGTACTAAAAGAATCAGGTGCTAGGCATGAATTAGTCCAACAAACTGCAGAAAGGACAGAAATGTCAGTCAGTTGCCTTTGTTTCCTGATGCATAACAGATGCATTGGAGTCCTGTGGGTTTTCTAAAGATTTTTTTTATTTTACAAAGTTAAAAAATTTATTGCAGAGACATTGAATTCGCTGTCATACTGTGAGAAATATTGGCTGAAAATGCTACCAAAGTACCAGTTTAGATGAATTTATTTTTTTTTCAGAACCATTTGCTATAAGCAGCTACTCAGCAGTGCATGTGGCAAGAAAGATCTTAACAACAGTAGTTTCAGAAGAATGAGTCTTTAAGAAATTGTTACTGATCATGAGATAAACAACACTGTAAAGACAAATCATAAGAGAAGGAGATTTACCAGAAGAAAGCAAATGGATTGGATTGATGTTTGGAAGGCAAGGAACAGGCAAACAGATTGCATATGTGACTATGAAGGCCAGTCGCCCTTAAAAGAAGGCAAATATTACAGTTCATGTAGAAATTTAGTATATAGATTTTTTATTTTACCAGTGGGTGGAGGCTGTGGAGGCTTTTGGACAAGATTAACTAACATTAAGACCTAAAGTTAAGGTGGAAACCACTTGTACTCATTTTCAGAGAGCTAACAGATGAATAAGTATGAAAAACACTTCACTCAACAGCATTCAGCATTATTTAGCTTAATTTGCTGATCATTAGTGTGTCAGGAGTTTAGTTCTTATTGCTGCTACCTCCACAAATATGCTGGAATGAACTTCTGTTGTTTAAAATTTAAAAAAAATGACAGTATCGTCTTCTGATACTTGTGGTTTATCTTCAGTGTTGTCACAAGTGCCAAAAAAGATACTGACAATATTAATGTTCTTTCAGAAAGAGCCCAGGATTATATAAAGTAATTCCACGTGCATATAGACTGTGACTCTTGTCCCACATAATCCAATTTCAGCAGATAATTTTGGTTCAAAGAGAATGAAGATCATAGAAATCTGTGACTACCCTGATTTTTCAAAAGAGCAAAAAAGATAAGAAAGATTATATTGTTAATTTAATACCTAACTGAAAGCCATGTAGAAGACCTATTTGTAGTACAACAAAAGAAACGGGTCTTTTCTGCAAGGATAAGTATTAAACTGAGGACTGGTACTGGTACAGAAAAAAAAGTAGTATTGGAGTTTCTCATATCAGTGGAATGAAAAAGAATTATCTGCCACAGAAAAGTGAGATAAGCTTTGTTGTACTTATAAGATGGTATCTTACAGAAGCTTAAGAAGAAAAAAATAAATAATTCTTGTCATTCCCAGAACAGCCAAACATCAAAAATATTTTGTTACAATGATATAGACTGAAGATGAGACATACCTGATAAAGAAGACACATCTTATTTACTGAGCATGAGACCACTCAAAAAGCTAATGGCTCTGCTTATTCAGAAATTAGAGGAAAGGTGTTAAGGATGCTGCAAGTTCATATATAGCTGTAAAGTATGCAAGCAAATCCCATTCAGCTTCAGACTGCAAATGGGAACCAACTGGTCTTCATTTCCTGGATACTTACAGAACAGCTGGAGACATCATCACTTATTAAAACTGAGCAATGTTTAACATTTCAAACCATTCTTCTTTAAAACTTGAGGTCTGGAATTACCTGTAAAACATTAACAAAATTCTTTTTTTTTAGCTTCCAAACGGTATCTGGAGGTTTTTCACACTGAATAAATGTTCCCAGTAACAGAACTTGCAAGAGGTACATTGCCTTTTCCGTGTACAGCAGGAAACCAGCATCTGGACACTGTTTTGCAACATTTGTAATTGAATCAAGACATTTGGAGTGAATTCATAAGTCTAGTGATGCCTATAGTGTAAATGCCTGCATTCAGCCTTGTCTCCTTTGAACTCCATTGTAGGCAATAGAAAGAGTCACTTCTAGGATGTGAGTCATCTGACCAACCATGGGATTTAATAAGTCATGCCCTAGGTGTATGATCTTTTCTATATCATCTGTAAAGGGATTTCAGGGTCCTAAGCTTGGATAAAGACATTTACATGGAAATTTCAGGTGTTTTTTTTTTAGGTGGGAACCCTTAGAATCTTAAGTTATAGTCACCCCTTGTGACCATCTACCTTGTTTTGAAGCTGTAGGAGCCACCAAAGATAAAGAGTAGGAATGTGTAAAGATACATTAAAACAAACAAACAAACAAATAAATAAATAAATAAATTTCAGTAATTTCATGGGAAATTTCTCTGCCATATAAACACAGGGATGTGGTTATACATGAAGTTGCTGCCTGTCAGATCACCCAGGCAGGGAGAAGAAATAATTTCTAGGCAGTGCCAGTCAGGAAAGATGTCAGCAAAGCCAGGCACAGACTTGTCTGACTCCGTGTTGAGAAGCAACAGGTTGGAAAGGACACACTTCAACTCTAAGTAAAACTGCATCAGCTTCCTGCAGGGAACATAGAGGTTGACATCTTACTTCCCATAGAGTTTTGAGATCTAGAGAGACCATGCAAAACAGACACAGAGAGTTTAGGTGCCTCCGACTTCCTGTTTAAGGCTAATTAAGCATGTGTTGATTGATCTGGAAACAGCTAGAAAAGTGTTGTTGAATCTTCAATCCAGTGTCAAAATTAGTGTTTTAAATATCAGTATGTCCTTCAATTTTGTTCATGATAGCACCTTTTATGGCGTAAGGTCCTAGCAAGGTCTTCTGAGAATATAGTCCTGACTTTGAGATAACTGACCTAGCATGGGTGAGCACTTGGGGAAACAAGGCACTTCTATAGCTGTAAGAATACTTAAAATTTCTTGGAAGGGAATTTCCAAGAGCTGGACCCTCCTAGAGATGGAAAGGTGGTGCATGTGCATTGGGACTGATAGTAACATTAAAACAAAGTCCTGAGATAACTTTGGAGGACACGCAGCAAGAGGGCAAAGAGGACTCTACAGTAAGCTGTGACAGAGAGGGAGGTTGAACACTGAAAATGCTTGGCACAAAGTAGCTATTCAGTTTACATTTTAGGGAACAAGCCTGGATAGCACTAAAACATATTATAGGAAGCACAACATCACAGTGCAGGACTTCTGTATCTTGATTTGCACTGCTATAGCTAAACCATCTCTGAAAAGATTGGGCATGACTGACTATCTGTGTTAATCATCTGAAGGAGAAATATCTAACACCATTGTTTTCTCCTCAAATCTATTTTACATGTCTAGGAATATTTACATAGCGGCACATTTAAATAAAACATAATTTTGAACAAAACATGGCAAATTTATGTAAAATTAATGACTTGTTATTAAGTCCAAATGCACTACTGACAGAAGACATCTGAAAATGCAAAGAGAATTACATTGAGTTACTCAAAAGAGGCTACAAATAAGGCAAAGAACCATCTGTTGTTTGGTGAAAGAAATTTAGATCTTGGACAAAACAGCTTCTGAAACAATGTAAAATGTTAGCCATCTCTCCTAGTACTTCTGATTTTGGAAAATGAAGGAAGACTTTGATCCATAAAGAACTACACATAGGGTGGGTACCCTTCTTATTGTGGAAAAAATAAAGAATTCAGCAAGAAGAAGAAAAGATGGCAGCAACACGTTATTACAAGTGGGAAACAGTAATATGGGCATAACTGGAAAAAACTACTCAGCTGCATGTCAAGACATTAACTTTTGTCACTTAGGTGTAAAGAACTCTATCTTATTATCATATCATATATGTATTTTCACACCATATCTATCATATCTGCTGTGAAGACAGGCTGAGAGTTGGGGCTCTTCAGCCTGGAGAAGAAAAGGCTTCAGGGAGACCTTATAGTAGTCTTCCAGTACCTGAAGGGGCTACAGGAAAGCTGGGGTGGGGTTTTTCACCGAAGAGGGTAGTGATAGAACAAGGGGTGATGTTTTTAAACTGAAAGAGGGGAGATTTAAGTTAGACATCAGGAAGAAATTCTTCACCATAAGGTTAGTAAGGTGCTGGAATAGATTGCCTAGGGAGGTTGTGGAATTCCCCTCTCTGGAGGTGTTCAAAGCCAGGTTGGATGAGGCTTGTGCAGCCTGCTCTAGTGTGTGGTGTCCCTGCTCATAACAGGGAGGTTGGATCCTGCTGATCTTTAGGGTCCCTTCCAACCTAAACCATTCCACAATTCTGTGATTCAATACCAATGTAGAAGCTTTAACTGACGCTATTTTCACCAACGCTTCCTACTAAACTTCTGACTCCTGGAAAGTAAAAATAGATATTCCCACTAACATTTGACTCTGATCTGCAGTTATTCTGTGTGTGCCAAGAAATCATTGACTGCATAGCTAATCTGTGTTAAAAGTCTCCTTAGACTGCCTCAGAAGGGCATGGTAACACTCCTCTCTAAGAAGGCTGTTTTGAATGTTCTGGAGAAGTTCTGGAGCATATAGGCTACTGGAAAAGAAAAGAATTAACAACATACAGGGAGCTGAACCCACCCACTGAGCTAGGAAACTTGTGTTCTCTTTGTGACTAATAAAAACCCCCAATTTGACAAATAATTAAAAAATTAAGTAGGGCTACTGATTGATTTTGTAAGCTACAGGAGCCACTGAAGAATGAAAAGGAAAGTCCATGCCTGAAGCAACAGGAGAGATGGCCATAAATTCTTCCAAGGAGTGTTTCTTAGGGGAAAAACAAAGTACAAATCATGGGCTTAGTAATGCAGTAATTCTGCAGGATGTCCAAAACAACCAATCTTACACCCTCTTCCAGAAGCATGGAGACGTGAAAATCCCAACTGTATGAGGGGATGTGACCAGTGCTGAGCAGATGACTTATATCAACAAAGAGAAATCAGATTTGAGACACATTCTTTGCTGATAATGACTAGGAATTGACCTGACAAAATCAACAAAAAACTTCATACATTTAGATTTTTTCGTGGTTTAAAGATTTCCTTTGAGGAATTAAGAAGAGTATGAGAAACGAGCGTCTATTTACAGAAATCAAACTGATGTCTTGGAACTCATCCAAGAGCAAATAGCTCCACCTGTTTTGGAATGGCAGACACAGGACAGGCTGAAGGTGAAAGCATTTTTATGACATGCTGCAACAGAAAAATATCAAGGATGCAATTTTGTTGGATTTACCAAAATATAAGGAAAGGGAAAGATTGCTCTGAACATATAGAAAATATAAAATAAAATAAATAAATAAAAGAAAAAAAGTACTAAAAAAGAACACTAACCTGCATGTAAGGCACTTAACCTCATAGCACAAGTATAAAGGTCTGAAACAGTACAGATCACTATTTAGATATTTTATTTTAAAAGCATGTACTTCACTACCTCTCGGCCTATTAAAAAAAACCTTTCTGTAGAAAATTGCACTTCACTAACAAAAATAAAACATGTTAGAAAAGATAACAGCATCAAAAAAGGCTTTTTGGTAAATCTGGGCTTAAGAAGGGCAAGTTCCTGGCAAATGTATGCAGAATATAGTCTCCAAACTAGAGGATGACTGTTTTAAAGACAGATGTATGAACTTGTGGCTTCCTGATTGTGATCAGGAGATCAAGAACAGAAGCATTTTTAAATTTTTAACCTGAGAGAAAAAATACACATTGCAATATCAGCTAAATAAATTTGCAGCCAAAAGTTAAATAAATATTTCTTTATTTGAAGGCACTAATCATAGAAATCTGTGTCAAGTGTGAAGTGGAAAAGAGTTCTAAGACAGAAAGCATATGAGTAAAAGCATTTCATTAGTTGTAACACATCTAGCTTTAGCTAAGAGAAAATAATATAGGTTCAGATATTTTGTTAGTCAGAGGTACCTGAAATTTAGTAAGGTTTTAAATAACAATGATGCATGAGAAAATTAATTTTTACTTTTGAACAAAACTGTTCAGCCAGTATTTCCACCTATTCTTTCATGATGACAGATGACACCATAGGACAGAACTTAGTGATGAAAAATTCACCATTTAAAGTTAAGCAGAAGACAATTTTCATAATCTGAGTGCTTCCAGGAGAGCAAGATTAGGTTGCACATGATGGGGAAGGATGCATACATGGCTTGTCTTTGCCCGTGACCTCAGTGGACACATACAGAGTTTTGTCTGGAACAGAGGAAATACTTATTTCAACCTACTAAATGAAAATACTCCTTGAATGAACTTCCTGCACTGGGTGGAGAGTTTATCCTGTATCAGGATGTCATAATAGTATATATATAAAGAGGAAAGTTGTTACTAACTTGCTCCTGCACAAATTCCTTATCTCTGCTACCTTTTTGCAACACTCCCTCCCCCCCCCAAAAAAAACCCAACATTGAATGCAAATTCTTTTGTGCATAGTTCTTGCATTTCACAGAATCACAGAATGTCTTTGGTTGGAAGAGACCTCCAAGATCATCTAGCCCAACCTTAGTCCTAACACCACAATCTCACCACCAAACTTTGTCCCTAAGCACCAGATTCAGATGCCGTTTAAATGCCTCCAGACATGGTGACTCCACCACTGCCCTGAGCAAACTATTCCAATGCTTGACAACCTTTTCAGTGAAGAAAGGCTTCCTAATATCTAGCCTAAACCTCCCCTGGCACAGCTTGCATCCAGAGGGACAATTCTTTCTGGTCCTATCACACGTCACCAGGGAGAAGAGGCTGTCCACCTTGTCAATCAAGCCTCCTTTCAGGTAGTTGTAGTACTCTGAAATAAAACTCTAGCTAGAACAATCACTCACAGAACAGGAACAATGCTGAAAACTCAGCAACTTTATCAACACTGCATCCCTTCAGCCATGCGTGAAGCATCAGCATAAAACCTCTAATATAATGATGGTAAACGGCCTCACATACAATATCTGAAACCTTTATTGTACAAACAGTTAATATATTATAGGAATTCTAATATGATTATTATAAAAAAAAAATCTGATCTGCAAACATGGAAAGGCTGAAGAAATGAAAAAGCTTTAAAATATAACTCACTCTTGATTAAACTGATCAGGCATCAGGTGTCTGCTGGGACTTTTGGAACTTTTTTTAAAGTTTTGATGTAAAACTCATTATCATCTTTCCTCAGAAGTGCAAAGAACCATGAGAATTTCTACAGCACTTCTGAAAAATCCTGAAGACACACAAACACACTTATTAATGTATAATCTGATTTTTTTCACAGTGGTGCATGAAATTTCCCTAATAGAATTCTCACACACACTTTCAAAAGTTTTCTTTACGCAGTCTTTAGAACAGAAAAGTGCAGAAACAAATCCAGAAAGAATTTGTGTATATCATCACATTCATACATGATTACTGGAAACAAACAGACTTCCAGAGGTTCAGTGTGCAGGGTTCAGTGCACACTGCTTCAACCACAGAGAAGGGCTTTTTCATGTCAGTCTAAAACATTATATTTTGTATCAAATTCAAAATGGTGGAAAATGAGTATTTGGGAACTATTTCCCTCTTTATTCCCTAGGCAGTGTAAAAATCCCTCAACCAGGCTGCTAATCCCTTTGTAAATACAGTGGTCCAGAAGGGAGCTTGGCAAAGCCAGCCACCCCTGAGAGAAATTGCCTATTTCCTTTACAAAATATACTTTTAAAATATTTGTTTATTTTTTTTCTTGATGCAAAGCAGAAAATCCTGCACTATAGAAAGTTCTATTCTTAGAAAGCAAACAAAACAAAGAAGAAAAAAAAATATTATTGAGAGCTTTTATTCATTAAAAAACCTTGACCCTGTAAATGCATGTTCTAACCCTGTGGGCTGTGAGTTCAATTTCCCTGTAATGACAAAGATGGCAGTGATTACATCTGCAAAGGATTAGTCATTACATTTGCTGGTTTTGCTTAATGCATAGCAATTAGAACTTCACACTCAACAGTTTTTCTCTGCTTAACCACTTTTCATAGTACCCACTCGAAATAACATGTACTGTTGGAAAGGAAAAGGAGCAGACCACAGAATTGTTCTGGTTTATATTATTGAGCCTTTTCAGTGAAAGTGGGAAATCAAGAAATGTCCGATTTCTTGCCCCAATATTTGCTGCTTTGTGATATTTTTTGTTGGCTTCTGCAGTTCCCAGGACTTTTACAATACAGACATTTATATTCCAGTTGTGAGCAGTTTCAATTAACAGAAAAAAGAGGAAAATTAAGCAACAGATAATGAAAGTAGATACTAAAAGACTGTGAAAAACAACACTCAAAACTTTTCAAATGAAAAGTAAAAGCCTTTTCACATTTGGGTAAAATTCAGGCCCGTTCAGCAGTAACTGAGATTTATTACAGTCTTGCAGCTGCTCCCTGGCCTGTGGGAAATTAACTGACTCTTATGGATGTGGATCTCATCCAAAAAATGTCATTCTTTGGTCTAGAAATGTTCTGAAAATTCACTTAGTGCTAACCTAGGTCATCAAATATTGCAAACATTATTTGATGCCCTTTGAAACTTCAACAGCTGAGGAAATCCTTCTTAAAATGTTTACAGATTGACCAATGAGACAGTGTTGTGTGAAGAAGTCTCAGAGCAGCAGAGCTTTGGTTACTGGATTGGGTTGTTGTCTGCACAGGAAGGCACTTTGCAATGTGCTCCAAACAATCCTGCAACAATGCAGCCCAGTGAGAACTCCTTCCTCAAGTGTCAGCTTTGATTTTGGCTTTCAAGGCTCAAATAGAAAAGATTTGCTCCCTCTTTTTTTTTTTCCTGCAACAATGCAGCCCAGTGAGAACTCCTTCCTCAAGTGTCAGCTTTGATTTTGGCTTTCAAGGCTCAAATAGATAAGATTTGCTCCCTTTTTTTTTTTTTTTTTTTTTTTAAATAAAAGAGATTTTTAGAAGTCAGATGCAAAATTAATTTCTTTTATTTCATCCCAGATAGAATCTGAAGACAGAAATTACCCATTTATTTTCAAACAAAAATTTCTAATAAAATATTCATAGACTCATAGAACCATAGAATGGTGTTGGGTGAAGGGATCTTACGAATCACCTAGATCCTAGATGCACTGGTTTGCAGATAGTCCCTTGCTTGCCACTGCCAGCAATCCTGGTATTTTCAATCATACTGTAACCAAGGGCAACATCCAGCAAAGCTCTACTAAGCACCACCTATTTCAGTTCCAACCTCTGCTTCAGCTTGTTGCTGTAGATGTAATGATCATACCATGAGGAAAGAGTCTGTCTGTCCCCATGGCATCCCCTCCGAATGGAACTGTTGAAATTTAAACTAAAATTCAGACAGATGAAAACTTTAGATTTCACTCTATGGGAAGGTTGAAGGAAATAATCCGAAGTTTTCATTCATGTGCCTCAACATTGTAGTTCTGTTACAATGTGTTGTTTTAGAAGATATAAGGTATTGTTTCTACTAAAATATCTGCATTTCTTTGATTTAGGTTAATGTTGTATTGGACAAAATAGTATTTAATATTTGTAAAAAGAAGTCTTAAATATTCAAAGGAAAATAAATAAATAAATGAAATCTATTAGTAAACTTCCCCTATTTAAAAAAATTACCTAAAAGAACAAATTCTTACCAGATATTTTACATTTTCATGAGATTGACCTTCGAGGTTGTGGAGTCTCTTTCACTGGAGACATTCAAAACCCACCTGGATGCATTCCTGTGTGATGTGCTCTGGGTGATCCTGCTCTGGCAGGGGGGTTGGACTAGATGATCTTTCGAGGTCCTTTCCAACCCCTAGGATTCTATGATTCTATGACTCTATGATTCCCTAGGAAAAATGTTTCTCTAAAATATTTTAAATATTTTTTTCTCTTAACCAGCACTAGTAGCAGAAAAGAAGACTGCTTCATTTAATAAAGCAACAAAGATAAAATCAAAACTGTCATGCTAAAATAAACACTTCAGTTGTTAATTATTGAAAACTATCCTGCACGATACAGATTCTGTGAATCTCTGATCATGTACCCCTGCTGTGTACACCCAGCACTTAAAAATAAAGGTCAATTCAAATCTTACATCAAAAGTCTTCATGGTAGAGCAACCAGGAAAATCACAATAACACAAAATATGTGGCTGAACCAATGCAGGTCAAAGACCCAATAAGGAAATAGATGAGAAAGTTAAGAGGAACCAACATTAGAGCCACGACAGGGATGTACAAGAAAAAATGATAATGTCCTTGCCTATAACTATATAATCTTGAATATGACACAATTAAGATACTATATCAGGGGATTTTTGTGAATTTTTGTTTATTTCCCAGTCTGCATATTGAAAAGTTGTTTCTCAAGGATATATACCTGGAAACTCCTGCTAATCATTACAAGAGTACAACTGTTCAATGTGGAGTCAAAAGTCAGTTATCCATACTGTTACCATGATGTTTAATTGAGGAACTAGAGTAGAAAAACCCAAGGAATGTCAACAGAAGAGGTCAAAATGGTATTGATTACTGATAGTTTGTTGGTGTTGTTTTGGTTTTTTCTTAAGAATTATAAAGAATTATAAATGTAGTTTCAAACATCCAAACATCCACATTGAGTGTTGCACACAGCATAAATGAACCTGTCAAAAAAGTGTTTTCAGTAGTTTGAATTCCTTAACTGTGATATCTAAGTAATAAGATGTAACCCCATGCTTTAAATATTTACTAAATATGTTTGTGAAGTTTAACACTTTTTTCTACACAAACCACTGCTGAATTTCAAATACATATCATGATCAGTTAAAAAGGCAGCAAGATAAATATTTCTGCTCTATCTCCTAATTTATTCTATTACTCTACCTAATAAGATAATTTTATTACATTTTTTAAAGTGCTTTCCTGGATGGGAGAGGATTTAAGTCACGAACTGAATTTTTTTATCTGAAGACTGAGCCAAAATAATACATAAAGTTTCAGGTACGTTTGTAGTTAAAAAATTATGCTTTCATTTCAGAGGCAGTGAAGCACTGTCCTGAACATGTTATACACTGACCAAACAAGTGAATTTTAAGAATGGGTGACAGAGGAGTGATTTCCTCCACATTAATGTGCATTGCTATCATGAAGGGAAGAGATTTTGACACACTTTGAAGTAAGGAAAACTTCTCCTTGAGGAAGAAAACTGCCAGGAAGCATAAGGTACAGCAAGGGTAAGAAACTGGTGTTTCCTCACCTCCCTGCACAGTTTATTTACTCACCAGTAGATTCAAAAGACAGTCACAATGGATTTAGAGACCTTGTTTTTATAAACTAAAAAGTCCTTCACTAGCTCAAAATCTTAGTGAGAGGTGTTACAGCACAGTGGCTTCAGGGTAGTGATATATCAGCGTTTGTAAGGAGATGTAATAACATTTATAAGAATGCTACAGCTAGGGGGGGGCCGTGAGAAATGTTCAGAATCACCAACTTTAAAAAAAAATATCTTTCTTGGCTTTCTTGGATATCTTTTGCCAAATGTGTTATCTGACTTCATGAGAAATATTTAATCTCCAACAAATGTTGCCTTGCTATTTGCATGCTTCCTAATTCATGATTTAAAAGGAACTCTGGTTTTCAACAACAACAAAAAAAAAAACAACAGACATTGCAAGTTTGTAACCAAAGTCTATACCCCTATAAGTCTCATCCTTCTCTATAGATCCTGATCAGGGTGCTTTTGACATTGCAATACAAGCAGTAGTTTGGTCACACAGAGCTGTGACTGTGTAGTCACTGCAGGTCTCCTTCAAGACAGCTTACTTTGCTTCATATGATTTTAGTAAATAATTAGACCTTATAAAATGGGTCAATTATCAAATAGTATCAGTAGAACATTTTTTCTCAGTTTACTAAGATAAATTTGAGTCTGAATAACCTTTAATTGAGTTCTTGGACTTTCTTGGATTCCACCGTTCACATTACAAACATTAACTGGTGATTAGCAAACTTGAGACAAAATATACCTGTGAAGATGCAAATGCAGGTGTGAAACCCAAAATAAAACATATTTTATTGCCCCCCTTTCATTTATCTTTACTAAGACCTTCAGTCTATCAACAATTTCAAATCTTTTATATTTTAAGAACTGCAAAATCTGGCAGAATTTATTTATTTATTTATTTATTTGTTTAATATTTCATGTCATCCTAGAGACTGCAATATGCAGGAGCTAGAATTTACTAAGCATGATAAAAAACATTTGCCAAAACCTCCAGCACTAAAATATTTATAGGCTTCCCTCATATAGAATATAAAAAGCATTTCAAACCAGCTTCTTTAGTACTCTGCAGCATTCAATGTGTTCCTGAAACTTAGAAATAAATAAATTCAAAAATTAAAATTAAGGTTGAACAATGTGGTGGTGCAGCCAAGAAAGTCAACAGGACCTCGGGCTGCATCAACAAGAGCACCATCAACAGTAATAAAGATGATGTTATTGCACTCTACTCAGTGCTTGGCAGGCCACACCTGGAATGCTGTGCTCAGTTTTGGTCTTCACTCTACAAAAAGGATTGGACAGGCTGGAGAGGGTACAGAGAAGGCCCACAAGGATGATCAGAGGACTGGAGAACCTGCCCTATAAGGAGAGGCTGAGAAAACTGGGTTTGTTCAGCCTGGAGAAAAGGTTTCAAGGAGACCTCATCACCATGTTCCAGTACAGTGACTACCAAGGAGATGGAGACTCATTCCCTTTTTACAAGGAGTCACATGGAAAAGACAATGGGTAATGGGGAGTGACTCCTGGGGAGTTTCCAACTGGACACAAGAGGACAATTTCTCACAATGAGAAAAATAAGCCATTGGAACAATTTCCCCAGGGAAGTGATGGATTCCCCAACACTGGACATATTAAAGATGCAGCTGGACAGGCTGCTGGGCTATCTTGTCTACAACATGCTTTTGCCAGGAAAGACTGGACCACAAAATCCTTGAGGTCCCTTCCAACCTGGTATTCAGTGATCCTATAATTCTATGAAGATGAGATATGAATTGTTTTTCATCCTACATGGTGACTATATATCACTACTGACTAAAATAATATTATTTTATTTTTTTTAACTTACAGCAACTGTTTTGGAAATAGAAAAAAACAAAAAACAACAAAACAACAGATGATGTTGAAGACAGATTTTTTTTCAGCAATAGTAATAATAAAAAAACTCTAAAAAATTATTGCAGATTTTCCACAGGCAGTTGCCCTAATTGTAGAAGCAAATGCTGACTGTGGTATGAGAGGCATAAAAACATATATGATACATGTAAATACTAAAGTACATAATTCCATTGAAAAATTTGCACCAATTTTCTTTCACAAAAAGGTGTTGATACTAGTTTTTCTGCTGCTTTCTGCACATGAAAGTGCTTCAGTCAGTTGGCAGCATATTTAGCATTAAGCATGAACTCACAAGGAATACATTAGTTTAAGGGATAAGGCAGTATATGTTATACCAATATTCTGTCTCTTGAAAATCATCACTGAGTACACCTGAGCTGTCTGCATATTTTAAATTTATTTTTTTACTTTATTATCTCCTCGTCACTGAAGTAGTTACAAAGGTGATTGCTGGTTTGGGGTGTTTTGTTGTGTTTTTCTTTAATATATCTTTATTCAACTTTTTTTGCCACTTAAGAATATTTAATTGGATAAAACAAAAAATTGCCTTCTCGTACACCAGAAGGGAGTATATATCTTTGTATGCCAAACATAGGGCAGGCCTTTCATGCTAACAAAAATGCTTCAGAAACATCACTGTGTTTACATTCACATGTATGAATTTTCTCTCCTGCTACATATATTAACTCCTGATAAAGAAAGGCTGGCCAATGTCATGATTATCAATTTTTCTCCAACTTCTATTTAGTCCTTTTAGTTTTTGCAAACATTCAGTCTTATGGACTGCAATCTGTTTACACAAATGGGGTGCTTGATTTAAAAGCAGATTTGCTTCTATTAACACAAGGACAGCAACCTTGAAAAAAAAAAACAAACTTTACAAATACATCTTATGTACTTATCCCAGAAAACTTATTTTCTTCCTGAATGAAAAAAAATAAAAATAAAGCCCTTTCATATCCTCTGCCTGCATTGCTGCATCCTAGTTCTGCAAGGAGAAATAGTGCTCTTTTTATTAGCTGACATTGCAAGAATTTAAGTGTCCCAGCAGTCAACATTTCCCACTGTGGCAAAACCAATTTTGTAATTGTCCTGTGAATTAGGGAAGTGAACTCTTGGAGGATTCTCACATTGGGTATTTTCTTGTGCAATGATGTGGAAATAATAGATTTAATGAGAACAGTGTAACGATGTGGAATACAATTTCATTCTTGAGTAAATTTCACATCTTTTCCAACTAGAAAGTGGATTAACATAAAGCGTCAAGCAGGGAACTAACCTGGAGATCCTGCTGCTAGACACAAATAACAGAATGGCCAGATTTGCATTGCAGTAGACTTTGATATAACACAGGAAAAACAAACAGGAGAACATGCAGTACTTAGAAGCAGAAACAACAGCATTTTTTTATCACACTATGGGATTCGTTCATGTGACTCCCCCTCTACTGATGTTGGAAATTGCTTGATAGGATCCAAACCCCCCACTGAAAAACTGTGCCTCAACATGAGCAGTAATAACTTAGGAATTATACTTTTCTAAATCTCACTACCCCAGGAGCAGCTCTACTCCCATTTACCCAGCGGTGTCTGGGCGAGTAGGATGTGCTGAGATTTGAAAGATTAAGAATCAGTGAGTGCCCTCTGCTGCTACCTCAGTCAACACTGGGACAGTGTTTCCACTCTTGCTGTATATGTGCATTAGTTACTGCAGTCAAGTGCCAAAGGCTCAGCAGTAAGTCTTCACAGGGAAATTCAGTATTGAGGCCATCCACATTAGGCACAGCTCTATGGTTGCTCTTCCCTGGTGGCATGATCCCCTTCTCCCTGAAAGCTATGAAGAGTGGGGTGGACATTGACCCTGCAGCAGACCCCAGAGCTCTGCCCTTTTCAATCTCTGCCTGCCAAATCTCCTGTCCCTTTGGCACTATCCTCACATCAGGGATTAGGAACAAAGCTGGTTTCCCAAGCAGGTTATACAATTCATGTTCTTAATATTCTAAAACAGATTTTCAGATGTCCTATCCTGCATGTCAGGAACACGCTGAAGTTAGTTGGAAAAATAGCAGCTCCATCTTTGCATGTGCAGAGTAAATTTATTGGCATTTGAACTATGAAATACTGTTTTATGGGTAGATGCAAAGAATTTTTAAATTATGGCCACTTCTTGAGTCCTTCCTATCATCTGCTTCAGCATATTCTAAAGCTGATGGCAGCAACCTAGAAAAGGCAGAATATGGAGAGTAACTGGGAGGGAGTCAGATTGCATTAACAATATGTCACCAAACCACAAGGACATTATTACTCTTGATCCAGAGAGAAGGTAATGCACAGACCCTCCCTTGAATCATGGTCATGGCAAATGCTGGGACATTAAATACCACTTGAAAGCTTTAACTTCACCTGTTATCAAAGTCTGTTAGAACAACACCTCTTATTTCCTCCAGCTATTTCTTCCTGTTGATGACAGCTGTCAGTCAGGGTTAGTACTGATATGATGGCTTAGACAACAGATCCCATGTAGCTCTTCAAGTCTTCTGTGACAAATCAGTGCTATATGCAGGAGAACCAAAGGCACTCAACTCTAATGAAACTCTTTTTGAAAACTCCTAATATTTGTATCAGGAAACCCTTAGATCCTGAAACAGCAGCTCAAGCACTTCTAGTGAACACAAAAATACCAAAATGCTGTCAGCAGCAAGAAAATTGCAATTCTCTTTTTCAGCCTTCTGTCTGCTCGTGGCAATGCTCATCCCTCATGCCTCACTCATGATTTTTATCAAAAGAACCAAAAAAATGGGAAGCACTGATACCCAGAAAAGCAAGCTAATGATGGTGAAGTAGGTCACAGAAGCTGTATTTTCCTTGGAAATAAATCTCTCTTCCTATTTGGTGTCTGAAAATAGGTAGGCAGATCAAAGCATCTCTAAGAAGGTATCCACCTTAGTAATCTATGGCCAACAGTGAAATAATTCCTCTTTCCTGGAAAATCTATGAAATAAACTGAGAGATAAACAAACACATCCACAGTGTCAGTTGGGTTTCTACCGCGTCTTAAGGGGCACCTACTAGTTCTCATACAATAAAATTAATTAATGCACCAGCTGTATGGTTTTTATTAATCATTTCCATCAAAGCTGGTTCTAATAATTAATACGTAGACTAATAATACGTCACGCAGAACCCCAGATCTGTGCTGTGTAGCCACTGGTCACTTTGATAATTCTTTTGTATTATAAGCTCCAGTCTGATTCAGATTGCAGCATTGAAAACCAAGAATCATTGAGAGCTTCTAATCATCCTTGGGACAGAAGGACCAGGGAGGTGACCTTGCCCCTCTACTTGGCCTTGGTAAGGCAGCACCTTGAGCACTGTGTGCAGTTTTGGGTGCTGCAGGATAGGAAGGACACTGAGGTGCTGGAGAGGGTGCAGAGAAGGGCAACTAGGCTGATTAGGGATCTGGAGAACAGGTGTTATGAGGCTGAGGGAGATGGGGCTGTTGAGCCTGGAGAAGAGGAGGCTGAGGAGAGACTTCATTGCCTCTACAACTACCTGGAAGGAGGTTGTAATGAGGTTTGTGTTGACCTCTTCTCCCTGGTGACCAGCAATAGGACAAGAAGAAATGGGGTCAAGCTGTGCTAGGGGATGTTCAGGCTGGATATTAGAAAAAATATCTCCAGAGAAAGAGTGGTGAGGCATTGGAACAGTCTGCCCAGGGAGGTGGTAGAGGTGTTCAAAAAAAGGGCAGACATGGTATTTCATAAGGTGATTTAGTGGTTAGAGGTTGTAGGGTGGATGGTTGGATTTGATAATTTTGAAGGTCTTTTCCAACCTTGACGTTTCTATGATTCTATGACTACTGCTTTACCCTTCTACCAATCTTCCTCCAAAATTTCCTGTAGTCAGATATCTGTAAGATGTCTTGACAGAGGCTGGACACAGAGTTGAACTCCCTTTGGAGTCAATGGAAAAAAAAACATTTCAAAGGCATGAAACAATTCATTTTTAAGTCAACTTTCAAAACAGATCAATTCAGTTGCCTGCCAAGAGATACTTCTTTCTCCCACTGATCTAAAAAAGCAGTCAAGGTGACTAGGTCATATGTAGACCTTCACACAGCAAATCCCCAAACTCAGATAAAATGAGTAGCTATTTTGATAAGCTACACCTAGCACATAGGCCAAGCCTGTCTTTGTTTCAAATTCATCCACATGTCTCTGATGTCTCCCATTGTAAAGCTATTCAATGATGCATTTAATAGGTGCTTTGGGTCACAGAAAGCCCTTGGGCTGCAGTGTTTGACAGTGGGATCCTGTTACAACATACAGACAGAAGAATGCAGTGACACAAGTAACAGTATTAAGCCATTTGAGTGACAGTGATGTAGAACCAGATGGAGATACCAAGCTGGTGAAAGGTCTGGAGAATACAACCTGTGAGAAAAGCTGAGGAAACTGGGATTGTTTAGTTTGAAGAAGAAGAGGCTGAGGGGAGACCTCATTGCTTTCTACAACTACCTGAAGGGAGGTTGTAGGGAGGTGGGAGTTGACCTCTTCTCTCAAATGGATAATGACAGGACCAGAGGAAATGGCCTGAAGCTGCACCAGGGGACGTTTAGATTGGGTATTAGGTATAATTTATTGACTGAAAGAATGGTCGGGCACTGGTCAGTGTGGTGGTTGATTCACCATCCCTGGAAGTGCTTAAAAGAAATATAGATGTGGTGCTTAGGGACATGATTTAAGCACTGATTGGGTAGATTAGGTTATGGTAGCGGGATTTAGGTTATGGTTGGACTTGATGATCTTCAAAGTCCTTTCCAACCAGGATGATTCTGTGATTCTGTGTGATTAAAAACATACTCTCTAGGATCATAATATCAAACACTGCAAGTGATAGTTTCATTAATTCAGAATTACATTAATTCTGAATTGTATTAATTCCTCTACTTTTAGCACTAAACCATAACCACTTTCCTCCCAGTTCATGTTTTACCCCAAAAAATAATGTTCCCCATCTACAACAATCCAAAAATTCCAGCAGCTAGCACTTGCATAGCACTATTTGCAAAATATTTTGCAGATGTGACATTAGTTAATATTCTTCTGAGAACAAGGAGGCAAGATTGCCAGCATTGAGTAAGTGCTCAGGTAATAAATTTGAAGTTAGATTAAATGTTCTGCTTTCAGATCTAAGCAGCTCTTAAATGAAAACATCCCTGTTGAGGATGTTGTTTGATCCTTGAGGTCCCTACCAACCTGGCATTCTGTGATTTTATGATTGTATGATTCTGTGTATCTCACAGTTTGAGTATTTCTGAAATTTGAGTGAGAAATTGTCAAAATAAAGACTTTAAAATAATGAGTTTCTTTATCATATTAACTGCATACACTTCCTGTTCCCTAGTCATCACCTTCACACACCCAAACTCCCCCCCAAGATATCTTAGCAGAGGCCCTGCAAATCCTTTAATTACAGATATTCCTAGCAAATTCAGCCAGGCTTTTCCAACACATGAAACACAGGGAAGATCAGTACAGAATCCCAAGGTCATTAAAAACGCCCACAATTTGATACGTAATTTGAGTGAAAGATTCATCTTGCACAAAATACAGATTGGAAACCTTGTTCTGGTTTGGATAATATTTCATTATCTATTTTCTGCTGGTGTAAAATGCAGATGAACTCCTGTTCCCCTACAGTGACCTATTAAAACCTAGATTTCACCCTGGCATGAAGTTCCTGTGTTTCAAATAAAGCAAATTTAAGCTAAATTTTCTCTCTGCAAAACCAGCTTATAAAAGACTTATCTGGGAAGCTAGAATATAGATAATGGTACTGTCTGGTCTATAAGTAGTGTTTTAACACCTAATGAAAACCGCAGCATCAATGAAGCGTAGCAGATTTCTTACAACAACAAATGGTATGCACACTCATTTTTATGAGAAGTAGAGACATATTTTCTCAAAGCATGACCTCTGTCTTTTTTTTCTTTCACAGTTGAAACACGTTAAAATGTCACCTCAAATTGTTCTTTATTTGCCTTACGGGTTTACTAAATCCTTTTTAAAAAATTTAAACAGCCTACACACTGAGTCATGACCAGATTTTTCCATTTGTTTTTTTAACAAAAGCCTAATGGTGTTAAATAAAGAGCACTGTTTCTTCTCTCAGCATAGTTTTCCATATGTAAAAAAATTTGTATTTTATAAAAGATGCTTCTCATGGGATAAATCTCACCCACCCAGATTAAAAATAAACTCTGAAGCCTAAACTCTATGCAGTAATTTGATAAGATTTCAATGGCAGTTATAAACATTGCATGTATTTAACAGGAAAAATTACTATAAATTTATTTGGATAATTTCTGACACACTTCTAAAAAAAGCCTGATTTTTTATTTACTGTTCCCTCATGTGATTTCATAGCAACTATAGACTAAACTATGTTTGTCAGGCAGGCTTCAGTTTGTTGAAAGAAAACAGAGTTGGAAGTAAAAGTGCAACACAGAAAATACTAACATAAACTCCCATTGTTAGTGAGAGTTTGGTAGAAAGGCAACAGGTTAAAAAAACAGTGGGTATAACCATGAGGAGGAAACTTTTCTTTGTTTTTATAAAGTATCTGCTAAATATTTAAAATTATGTAAAAGACAGAGAAAACTAGGAAGGTTAAATTATCTCTATGCTACTTTTCCATATCAAGAAGCTTACAAAAGAGCTGTCTGAATAAATCTGTATTTCATCCAGTCCATGGGCAGCAGAAACAGACAAAATGTAAAATGTTACCTTCATTAAGAATTCAGGGCCTTAAGAGACATGTTATTCTTAGCTTTCATCTTTTTTTTTTAATTATTATTTTCCATTTAATAAGAATTTACAGATATGGATGAAAATGCTTTGAAAATTGTCTTCAACCTTTTCTGTTTACCAGATGTCATTTGTGATAAATGATATTACATGAGGATAGGGAGGCTCCTAAGAGAGACTTGGATAGATCGGATGGTTGGGCTAATATTAATGGTCTGGGCTTCAACAAGACCAAGTGCTGGGTCCTGCACTTGGACCACAACAACCCCAGGCAACGCTCCAGGCTTGGGGAAGTGTGGCTGGAAAGTGTCTGGCAGAAAAGGACCTGGGGGTTCTAATTGACAAGCAGCTGAATATGAGCCAGCTGTGTGCCCAGGTGGCCAAGAAAGCCAATGGCATCCTGGCCTGTATTAGACATAGTGTGACCAGCAGAATTAGAGAGGTGATTGTCCCCCTATACTCAGCACTGGTGAGGTCACACCTGGAGTATTGTGTCCAGTTTTGGGCACCTCAATTCAAGAGAGATCTCGAGGTGCTGGAGCAAGTACAGAGGAGGGCAATGAAGCTGGTGAAGGGCCTAGAGAATAAATCTTATGAAGAACGTTTGAAGGAGCTGGGAATGTTTAGTCTGGGGAAGAGAAGGCTGAGGGGAGACCTCATCAGTCTCTACAACTACCTGAAAGGTCATTGTAGAGAGGTTGGTGCTGGTCTCTTCTCACAGGTAATTAGTGCCAGAACAAGAGGGAATGGCTTCAAGCTGCAGCAGGGGAGGTTTAGACTGGACATTAGAAAAAAAAAATTAACAGAGAGTGGTTAGACACTGGAATAGGCTGCCCAGGGAGGTGGTTGAGTCACCACCCCTGGATGTGTTTAAGGGTGTTTGGATGTGGTGTTGGTGGATATGATTTAGGGGAGAACTTTTTACAATAGAGATGTTGGTTGGATTCGGTGATCTCAACCTGAATAGTTCTATGGTTCTATGATACTGACATCTAATATTTACAATAATTTCATTATTCATCAGAGGTTCTAGGGAAAGTGAATATCTTAAATAATTTGGAAAACTATTTGCAAAAGAAAAAGAAGTTCTCTAAACTCTTTTCTCAGAACAGAAGTTCTGCTTCTATGAGGAAAAAAACAAACTTCACATTCTTGAATGCGACTGGATAGTTTCCTGTACTAATAAATAAATAAATAAATAAATAGTCTTGTCAGTCACAGCATTAGACTAAAAAGTATTCTTAAAATCATCTTGTCTCCTTCCAAGCAGCGAAACACTACTTGCAGTTCATTGATTTTGTGTAAATAACTCTGGCCTACTTTTGCCAAGACAATTCCTAAAGTATTTCCTGTGTTTCTTATAACAGCCATTGGAAAATAAACCTCTTACTTGGCATTCAAAAACCTGTAAGTTGCTCCTAGACAGGAAATTGATCTTTGTTTTACAATGTTGAAGATATTTTCCAGGAAAAACATGAACGTGTTTATATGTCTCTTATTGGTATTGAAATATTTTTTTGGCACAAGAAGTCAAAATCTCTCCTACATCCACTCACTTCATTGTAGCTACATATCTTGCTCCAGCTCTGTAGACCATGACGGCATCTTTTGGTTATTCATGGGGACGTATCCAGCCACACTTATTTGCAGCCATCTGCTGAGGAGCTGGGCCAATTCAATCGTGTTTACATGGTGCTAAACTGAACCAAAGAGATCACTTTGCATCTCCCTTTGTCTTACATCCCACACAGATGTACATGCACAACACCATGGTCTGCGTCATCTGATGGTCAGCCAGCACTTCTGGCAGCCAAACAAATAAATGTGACATGCTGGATCAAGTGTCTGCCCTTGCCAGACAAGGGTTTACTTGAAGGAAATGAAAAAGAAAACATACATGTCTCTCACTTGCAGACACTTTCTTGTTTCACACGCTGTGAGCACAGAAAAGAAGGAAGGGATGTCAGGTGCAAACTACCAGGCATTAACCTCAGGGTGCTCTGGTGCTTCCCCAGGCAAAGATTTCGTATTGATAGGTATTTGGAACTGCAGGACAGAAAGCATTTATGACAAATCCCAGAATCATGTGAAGCACAGGTCCACCAGCCTTCACAGAAGCACAAAATCACAGAATCATCATGGTTGAAAAGGACCTCTGAGATCACGGAGTCCAACAGTCAACACAAAAAAACCCGCAACACAATCTTGGCCACTAGACCATGTCCTGAAGTACCAAATCTACACTGTTTTTTAATACCTCTAGGGATGATGAATCAACCACCTCACTGAGCTGGCTGTTCCAGTCCCTGACCATTCTTTCAGTATAGAAATTCTTCCTAATAACCAACCTAAACCTCCCCTGGTACAACTTCAGGCCATTTCTGCTGGTCCTGTCATTATTCATTTGGGAGAAGAGGTCAACATTCACCTCCCTACCACCTCCTTTCAGGTAGTTGTGGAGAGCAATAAGGACTCCCCTCAGCCTCCTCTTCTTCAAACTAAACATAACCAGTTCCCTCAGCCTCTCCTCACAGGGCTTATTCTCCAGACCTTTCACCAGCTTGGTAGCTCTTCTCTGGACTCGCTCCAGCAGCTCTACATCCTTCCTGAAGTGAGGGGCCCAGAACTGAACACGGTACTCAAGGTGAGGCCTCACCAGTGAGAAGTACAGGGGCATGATCACTTTCCTACACCTTCTTGGCCACCTGGGCACACTGCTGGCTCGTGGTAAGCCATATGTAATATAAAATATCTATGGACTTTTTCACAAATAACATTTACATGTGTGGAATCAGTTTTTTGGACTCTGCTGCTATGGCCACTGCAGTACTCCCATGTCTCTCCAAAAGTAAATGCATCTGAAAGTCAAAGTGTGGCACCAGCTATAGCATTTAAGTTAAAAATGGGTCATAAAGAGGAAAATAAAGTTAGTTCTTTAGTTATAATTGTGAAGTACTTGGCTATCAGGGCTGTGTAGTCGTGCAGTTATGCACTTAGATCATAAATTCCCTGGGTGGTCTAGGGGCTTGCCATCCAAAGGGATGAACCAATGGACTGGTTTGAGATGTAGAGCCAGCTTGAAGTTGGGTGATTGATTGAACTGTCTCAACTAAGTACTTGACCAGTTGTTGTGGGTGGGAATTTCAAACAGTTCTAGAGATTCTTTCAGGCACCTTCTGCTGTGTTCAGCACACAATGCAGGTGTTCTACTGGGTGGAGAGCTTGTGCCTCCAGAGACAACCTTCTATTGTTCCTGCTCAGGAGAGATCAAGTTAGGCACAGATAAGACAGCTGTAAACAGTCCATATAAACTGTTGGTGTACTGTCTCTGGCTGTGATGGAGTTAACTTTCATATAAGACAGTCTTTTTATGCATTTAAGATATTAAATGCATGCAAAATGAAGATATTAAATACATACATCTCCCAGTCTAGTTGAAGATGTCACTGTAAGGATTCTATGCCATTTCATCTGTCCTGAATTTTCAAGATATTTGAATACCTATGCAAGTGTTTCTCTGTGCCCAGGTCTGAATAAATGAGATTTTCTCTCTAACAAACACACTGCCATGATTTTCTCTGAAACAAAAAAGCAATATGCATCAAAATTCCTGTCACTCCCAGAAGAACCTTCCTTTGTGTTTTATACTAGGTGTCAGAGTCCTGCCTTTTAAAATTTGTACTTAATGGTTGTCTTCTTCTGGAGTCATTAAAGCCAGAACACTCAAATATAAGGGGACAAGAGGCTCAGAAGCTGGGACTGCAATAATCCATCCAAGCTAGTGAAAGAAAATATATTTAACTTGGTGAAAAGGTGAGTATGGTGAGGTCTGAGATAATCCAGGATGATGAATCAGTGGTTCTGATCCCAGTCAGAATCAAGGACCCACCTGCAAAATACCTCAGAAACAGGGAAGACCAAACTTAAAAGTGCTCCCTGAAGAAGTAAGACAGGTCTTCACTGAGTTCCCAAGGGCTAACAACCCATTCCCAAAATTGGCCCTAACCCATACAACCAAACCCCAATGAGAGGACATAAATAATTATATTAATTATTCCTTATCAAGTACATTCAGTTACCAAGGATAATTCTTGCCACTTTTTGTATCTGATAATTTCTTATCAAATCTCCTAGTAACTACATTTTTTTGGTGTTATTCAGGTGTTTAGAAGTTTGCCATGAAGATGGCTAAAAATAGATGACCTGCCATTTGAGACAATTCACTCCAGAAAGATGAATTTATATTATTACACTTCCTTGCAGCAGTGACAAAAGAAACATTTGCCATTTTAAAATTGCTAATTCTGTCAAACAATTTTCCTTTGTTCCACTTCTACAAAGGCTAATGGCAAGTTTTTTTTATAAAATCCATAGTAAGCTCTTATGCAAAGATACTGTAATTTAAACTAATTTATTTTCTAACTAATCACCAGTGGTAAAGATCATTAAGTATAAAAATAACCATTATTTCTATTTTTCAACAAAAAACCCACACCTAAAAATCCCACCTAAATAAAATGCTGGGATAAAAACCACTACGTGTTAGAACATGCATCATGTTCAAATGCTGTAAATACTTCAAGCATTTTATCCAGTGAAATACGATTCCATATTGTTCTTATGACAGGTTCTAAGAATAGAAGTTGCTTCATATGGCTCTATATCTGTGACTGTTTAACTGGTACTTGAACTACTTGCTTTAAAAAAAAATACTTTTAGTGTGAATATTCTTTATGTGTTGAATGTAAAAGCATTACAATAGCCATAGGTGTGTAGAAACCATTATTTCAGATTTATGGACTACAATACCTTATAATATATAACCCTGTAGGTTAATTTCTTGTGTGTTTTAAGAGTTATGAAAAGAAAATTATTAGAGGTAATGTGCAGTGCTAGGCTTTTTTGTCTGCATGCAAATAACAGTGTTTAACAGACCTGCCAGGAGCCCGGGTGGTTAATGGTTTTTGTTAACCACCCCTTCTCAGTCATGCTTGGACTCTGGCCATCGTGCTCCTGGTGCAGATGCTTGCTGCGACTGCCATATCTAGGGGACGTGGGGAGCCACTTGCACCCATCTTCCAGAAGGTCCCCTGCTATTGGATTTCAAGAAGGATTTCAGGGCAGTTATTTCACAATTTTTAACTTATATATTTATTTATTTTTAGTTCTGGAAGATACACAAAGAGTGGTTTAAAATGGGAATAATCAACAAGCCCAGATCATTTTCTAGAGTAAATATTTTTCCCCTCCAGTTCTACCTCCTTCTCTCATCTCTATCCAAAACAAGCAAAATCTGCTATCCAAAAAAGAAAAGGGAGCTATGCCAATCCAGGTATCCTCAGATTTTTTTGTGTCACTACAGTTGTCTGTATCCAAATTTTGAAAGTAGTTCAGCACATATAGATGAGTGCTGTTTCTGTTACAATATCTGCTGGATTAAAACTTATTCAAAATGAACAGACTTTTAATTAAACACAGACAAATACAGAGGAAGGCTGTGCAGCTCTTCTTCTCATGGTCTCAGCTTTTATCTATTTTTAATTTTTCCTGGAAGGAAAAAGGTCCCCTTCCTTCTGGTTACACTGGCAAAGTGTTTTGCATGCTGGTAAAAGATGGACACTGATCAGAAAGCGTGTAATGAGGCTGCAGAAGGCCTCACAGCTGTCCATAAAAAATACTCTGCCAATACAGTTCATGAATCATAAACCAGGCTACAAAACTGAGGCCAGCTAAGCTTTCATGAGATGTAGATCTGAGATATTTTGTATCTGCCTGTGGAGTGGTTATGTTTAGGTTTACATTTTTGCATGGGGGAGGGGATAGTTTCTACTCAATACTGGTGAGACACATCTGGAGTTCTGTGTCCACTTCTGGGTTCCCAGAGAGGCATGGATATACTGGAGTGCCTCAATGCCATGAACATGATTCAGGGCTTGGAGCATCTCATATGAGAAAAGAATAAAAGAACTAGAACTTTTCAACCTGAAGAGATGGATCAGGGAGATCTTATTAATGTGTAGAAATACATGCTGTGGGGAGCAGAGAAGGTGGAGCCAAACTCTTCTGAGTGGTGCCCTGTGACACAACAGCAGGCCATGGGCACAAATTAAAATGCAAAAAACTTCCTTTTTAAAAAAAAATTATTTCTCATTGTGAGCATGGCTACACAATGGAAGAAATTGCCCAGAGAGACTGTGGAGTTTCTATCCTTGGAGATATTTATAACCTAATTAGACACAGCCCTGAGCTCCCTGTTCCTCAGGATCCTGGCTTTGAGCACAGAGGTTAGACTGGATGATATTAGGAAGTGCCTTCCCACCTCAATCCCATTATCTGATTCTGTAACAAACCAAACACACACACAGAAATAAAATTCTTAAGAAATAACAGGGTTACAACCACAAAGACTCACAAACAAATTGTGAAATAGGCAATGCTGATTTTGTTGAGTCAGCCTTTCTGGAGCTGTGTTAGCTCTGAGAATTACACAAGAAATTTCTGAGCATAAATTGCCTTTAAATATCCAAGTTTTCATGTAAATTGTCCTCGAGTTGATTTTGGACCTTACTCAATAATAATGTGTACAACTGTTATTGTAATCCTCTCTCACCTCACATTCAAGATGAAGTAAATATAAGAATTGCCTTGTATTTTAAATAATGTATTTGTTTACAATGCAATGGTGGTTTTTAAACAATAAACACATCTCAACACAACTTGAATGAGTGTCTGAAATTGGCAAGATGAACACAATATGTTCATGCTTTCTCTGAGGTCTTTGACTATTAAGCACCTTATACTGCTTTTTGTCACTGGTCAATCATATAGGAAGCCTATAGTACCATAAAGAAATACTATCCATGCAAAATTAATAAATAAGTTCTTCATTTTCCTAGAATTAAGAGTCTCAGAGTAGGATGATCAGCTGGATCTGCAAATCTGATTAAATGGACAGTGGGGGTTTTTCGTAACTTTGTTCTCAAACACCAATTGAGGATCCAGTCCATAACTTTTCCTCTGCTTAGTACCATATTATCTCTTTAATAAAGACAGGACAGAATAGTTGAGCAGAAGAGGAATGAAAATAATTCTGTGTCTATTATGCTAATTCTATTATCTCCTTGATAGTTTTGAACTAATGTGTAGAAAATTCAAACCTGTTTGCCAATTTGAGCAGCATGTACAGAGAAGCACTAAAGAGCAAGGCAGTTAAAATCCCTTTTTATGCATTTTATCACAGTTGTACCTGGAATATGGTATTTGAGTCGAGGCATCCCTTGAGTTCTCTAAGGCCCAGTGGTGGGATACAGAGGGCAATAGATAGAATTAATGTTTGAAGTAGAAAATATTTGACTTTACGCACGTCTTGAATGATTTTTTATCCAATGTTATTTCTCTTCTTTAGCATATTCCAGGAAAGAGCAGATTCAGTTATTAGGCAGTTGGCAAAATGGCGCTCAATTACAAACCACATTTCCCAGTAATGTGTTAAAATTAGGTAATATGTAGAAGACACAAAACAACCCTAAATAATTAGAATACCTCTATTCTAGCTACTGAAAATACATTATTTACATATGAAATAACTTTCTGGCTAATTAAAGCAAGGTTTTTTGTGTGTGTTCTTTTCATATGTTTCAGAAATTATAAACATTATCAGCCTTTAAAGAAGGATGGTCATTACTTCCATGTATCCGAGCATGAAATACGGAAAAGTTTCATTAAAATTAAGAAGGTTTCAAAGGAAGATGACTGAATTCCCTTTCCTCTGATAAAACATCATCCTGCCTTTCTGAAGTGAAAGGACTTTTGCAGAAACCTTCATGGGAGCAGGGTCTGTCCTTTAGACAATGCTGGCAAATTCAATCTAGGTTAGAAAACATCAGAGTTTATTGTTGCAAAGCACAGACGTTTTGTTATTATGAACCATTTTCTTTCCTCTTTCATAGAATTTCTTTGCAAGTGGAACATTCAATTTAACTTTTCAATCCATGTGCAACTAAGGACTGTACTGCCAATTCTCAATGGGATAGTTCAGAATTGGTGACTGACTACAAAGCTATAATTTAAAGAAGATTAATTCACTGGTGACCTAAATACTTACACAGTAGCAAATAGAAAAATGTTCCTAGGCAACAAGAACCTACTGACACAATGAAATTTCCTCCTTCAGAAATTGTAACCTTAAGCAAAGCAGCAAAGAATACGTGTCAGATTTGAAAGAAGATGAAAAAAAGATGCAAAAAAAAGTTTTTAAAAAATCTCAATATATATTCATATGATTACTTTTTATTTTTTTTTTTTATTATTTTTTTTTCCCCTAGGGTGGGACAACTCCAGGAAAATACAAAGAAAAGTGCTGCCACATATGATCTGGAAACAACCCCAAAGAGCAGAGCTGTTTCAAAAGTGATCGTTTGAAATGTTACCATATCAGAAACGTGGTCCTTCTCACAGAAAGCTCCCGATCCCCTTAAATTAATCAATATCTCACAGCAGTTTCTCAAGGGCAGATACATAAAATCTTCACAGTCCTTGCAGGAAAAACAGCTCTTGATTATTGCATCAGTGTTGCACTCCCTAGCATAAACATGTCAGCAGCCGACTGAACACCTACTCTACAAAGTCAAGGAAGTATCACTTGAGGACAGAAGTAACCTGTCAACAGTAGGAAAAGAATTTTCTTTCTTTCTTTAAAGTCCTAGTCTTGAGCTCTGAGGGTCATCTACAAAACAGCTCTCTCATCTTCTCCAAAACTCTTTGGGAACTGAACTATGTGATTTGACTGGTGGCTAAAATTTATGAATACAAATATACCGTTTTCTGTCAAATTAAAGGATAGTTATGCTCACTCTGCCCCCTCTTTGTATCTCATAGGAAATAACAACCTCATAACACTTCCATTTACTAACACCATATTCTGCTCCAAAAGTATCAGACCACTTTTTCTCCCTAACTGTCTCATGGGTTATCATAACAAAGCTCAGTTCAGAGCTATTGTTCTCAGCATGCACTTGGTATGAAATAGGCTGCTTCTTGTTCAAGTCTGAAGAAGAGCTTGTGTCTTTAAAGGCTGCCCATTTTTCAACTCTGTTAGAAAGGTACTGCTTTTCCCTACCACCCATGCTTTATGAAGGGAGCAACACACACTCCCCAGCATAACATCCGTACTTCTTGGAATTGAGGATACTTTCTCTGAGGTCTGGCAAATTGAATAATCTTCCTTTATAAACCCAGTGCACTGAGCTATGGGTGATGCAGTGCCTAAACTTTATTCATTAAAATACAGGCTTTAATGTTCTTTACTTACACAATCTTACTTAATGAGGAAGTACTGTGATAGAAATGGACAGAATATGTCCCTCTTCAGACATGACAATTAGAATCACAGAACAGTTTGGGTTGGAAGAGACCTTCAAAGATCATCTAATCCAACCCTCCTGTTCGGGCAGGAGCATCTTTCACTAAATCAGGTTGCACAAAGGCTCATCCAACCTGGTCTTGAACATTTCCAATGATGAGGTGTTCACAATATTTCTGGGCAACCTGTTCCAGTGTCTAACCACTGTCACTGCAAAAAAAATCATTCCTTATGTTCAATCTCCTTTAGTTTATAACTCTCTTTTTAACTCTCCTTTAGTTTATAACCATTGTCCCTTGTCCTGTCACTATAGGCCTTGGTATAAAGTTCCTCTCTGTCTTTCTTATAAGCATTCTTTATTGAAAGGCCAAGTTTTCAAAGCAGTTTATACTAGTAGCTACTTTACACTCTAATGGTGCCAAGGAATGTACTGGAGCATTGAAACATGCTGGTCTATCGTAATAAACTGTTAGCATGTTTTCTTGGCACAGAGCATCCTCAGCAGGCACACAGCACCCTCGTTTGAAACTTAGGAGATCTAACATTGTCCATTGGCCAAGGGACTTTCTAAGAGACATCTAATATGCTTTCAAAGTGGTTACAAAACAGAAAACTCAAGACCGTGAGTGAATGGAAGATCACTACAAGACATAGCAATCTTTTTTTATTTATTTTTTTTTTCCCCAGAATCACAGCTGTGTTCCTACATCTGAGTATTAACACTGCTCATTTTGAATTTCAAAATTAGGGGTTTGTTTCTTAAATGTAAGTGGTGTTAAAATTCTCTTTTTCTTAAAAGAAAGGAGAAAATATGATTTCACAGATAAGAAGACACGGCAGAGGAGACCAGAACTTCTACAAAGATTGCTTCAAAGAAGCAAAGCTATGACTTGTAATCAGAAGAAATTCATGTAGTTATTTTGAACTGGATATATGAAAGGAAAAAATCATATGGGAAAGATTTCTCTCAGGACAACCAGCCCCTTTCTTTTTCTTGGCATTATAAGTGCTGTTCAGCAGTACTGGAGAAACATTTAAGTTCATGTGGTTAAATTTCATCTCTACACAAATAAATTTTCAAAATCTTCTGTCTCCCCTTTCCAGGAATTGTATGCAGGCTGAACCTTCTGCTGAAACCAGCTTATTTCTGTGATAAAAAAATAAATGTTCTGCTTTTGTGTGAGGCATTTTATTCAGTCTACTAAGAACACAGAAAGCTTGACCCAGATGGAAGGAGAGGTATAGTGAATTTATAGCAATCCATGAACTAATACCTAAGTTTGTTAGATTAAGGTGGTTTTACCTCGACTGTAGAATGAATCAATATGAATTTGTCTGTGGAGGGACACTCAGTTATTAGCTTATTTTTGGAATGCAAAGTGAGCTGTGACATTGTTTAATTTTGAAGAGCAACATTATATAGAGGAGTGTTACTAGAAAGCGGACTTTATTCTGTCCTTGGTCATTTATGCTGAACAGAGTTAGAAGGTAACCATATTGTGGTGTTCTGAGACAGACCAGTAGCATTATACTACAGAAAAAGAGAGCTAATTTAATCGTTTCACACTTCTAGGAATCTCCTACAGAGGCAGGATGCCAGACCTGGACTCCCAAAGGGTTAGTGTTGTTGCAGAGTGATGTAGATAGATTGGAGAATTTGGCTATGATTAATGAGATTAAATTTAACAAGTCTAAATGCTGTGTCCTGCACTTAGGATGGAGTAATGCCAGGCACAAGTACAAACTGGGAGATGAATGGCTGGAAAGCAGCTCTGCAAAAAGGCATCTGAGGGTGCTGGTCTACAGCAGGTTCAGTATGACGTATGAGTATCTTTCCATGTATCTTTCTTTAATGTGTAGAGTGAAACAGGTGTCTTCAGATTACTTCTGAAATTAAGAAAAAGCAACTCAATAAAGAACTCAGATCAGATTCCAAAAGGAAATCTCCACAAGGCTAGCTTAAGCTGTTTTTTATGCCCATGCTGAGGCTGGTGTAGGAAATAAGGAAGGAAATTAAATGTATTTGCAGACATGAGGGAACCCCATTTGTAGACAGTTGAGACCAATGCCACCAAGACCTGCCTTGACTAGGGCTCTCTGTCTGGTAATGCCAGCACAACACAGAGAGCTGGGAATCAGAGTTCTCTGAGACATTTCACCCTCCTCCTCCTGTCCATGCCAGCCTCAGATGATGAGAAAAGAAAATGAGACTTAGAGCAAACTTTCTCTGTCGCATTTTGTAGTGCTCCAGGATATGCTGGGTCATTTCCCAAAGAAGCCTCTGATTGCACAGCATTGTGATGCATTAAGAATTTCATGACAGCTATGAAGAAAGGACCCAGGCTTTCCTGCTCCCTAAGAGCTGATTTTTATCATTGACAAACTAAAACAAGAAGCTTATTTGACCATTAGCAATAATGGGTCACTGTCCGGACCCAGCGAGGCTCATGGTGGGAGAAGGAAGAGATGGATCTCCTGTTACATCATTATTCTCTCTTCTACAGGAATTCTTGGTTTTTCTTTATTCCATTGTCTCAGCCTTTGCCTGCTTCAGTATTTTTGACTGATGACTAAACTGTTGTCTTTTATTCTTCTATGTGGGTAGGATTTTTCTAATAAAGGAAGCACACAGGCACTAGCTCATTACTCTGGTCTTTAAAGGCACCCAACACACTTTGCTAAGACTGAAGCTGTGCAATAATTCACAGCAACTGCACACACTTTGGCCTCCTTTTGTTCTATTAACTGTTCATATACAAAGGACAACTTCCAAACAGTCATTTTTCCTTTGCTCCAAATAATTTTTCTATCACTTTCTATGCTGGTGCAATTTTGCTGTCATTGCTTGCAGCTTATGAGAGGAAAATCAGATTTGGGATCTGGAAAAAAATATTAATATGCTTCAAACTTCTGAAGAGAGGTTAAAACCAAGTCATTACTTTCATACATATGCTATTAAAGTAAAAAATGCCTGTTTTCCTAGTTTATATTAACATATACTCAAATGCAAAACACTACCCAAAATTTCACTTCCCCGGAGAAGCTGTAACAGTTCTGCCAGTGGGATGGAGATTTAGATAAAAAACATAGATTTTTTTAGTTCATCTGCAGTGTAAGAACTAAAACCATGAAGCTCCTGAGTGGGCTAAGAGATTCAGATTCACAGTTTTTCCTCCCCCTCTATTCTGCATTGGTGAGGCCACATCTGGAGTATTGTGTCCAGTTCTGGGCCCCTCAGTTCAAAAAGGACAGGGAACTGCTCGAGAGAGTCCAGCGCAGAGCTACGAAGATGATTAAGGGAGTGGAACATCTCCCTTATGAGGAAAGGCTGAGGGAGCTGGGTCTCTTTAGCTTGGAGAAAAGGAGACTGAGGGGTGACCTCATCAATGTTTACAAATATGTAAGGGGTGAGTGTCAGGGGGACGGAGTTAGGCTTTTCTCAGTGATGACCAGTGATAGGACAAGGGGTATGGGTGTAAATTGGAGCATAGGAGGTTCAAGGTGAATATCCGAAAAAATTTTTTTACTGTGAGAGTGACAGAGCACTGGAACAGACTGCCCAGGGAGGTTGTGGAGTCTCCCTCACTGGAGACATTCAAAACCCACCTGGATGAGTTCCTGTGTGATGTACTCTAGGTGACCCTGCTCTGGCAGGGGGGTTGGACTAGATGATCTCTCGAGGTCCCTTCCAGCCCCTAAGATTCTATGATGATTCTATGATGATGATTCCTCGTCATCTAAGTACATCATCCTGTTCTCATACCTTAAGGGAAGACAAGGTTGCTTAGTTTGCTAAGAGTATTCTCATAATTAAACCCAATAAAGCTTTCAGGGTGACTTATTAACTTAATGATAGAAACAGACATTCCTTAAACAAAAATAATTATATCTGATGTGATTCATAAAATGTTTAAACACAGGATGTTATCTCACTATGGCATTATTATATTGCAATACTGTCAATCCCAAATGTTAAAAAATCCCTCTTCTATTCATGGTGCTTTAAATAACACATTTGAGAATCATTTACCTTCTTTTTCATAAGGCAGAAACATGTCATTAGAGGATGGAAACTCAGAATTTATTCCAGCTCCCATGAATGGACAAGGATCACCTCTAGTTCACCACTAATTCCTCTCTGACCTACAGTCTCTTATCCAGCGAGCACTCCCTAAACCATATTAGACAATAAGCTAATTGTTTAAAATACCACAGTCTAGTAGGAAATGTGAACCTGATGAGCTCCCAGCTGTAGGAAGAATCTTATTCTGCCATATCCTCTTCCTTGTGTAATTCCCATGATCTGTGGTGAATAAAAATACATCCAGCACAGTTATACTCTGCCAGGACCAGGAATCAAACCTTATCAAACTCTCCTTGCTTGTAGTTATGTAGAATCAAATAGTTCTCTGTGACAACAAAAGCTGTTGTTTTGTTTCATTTTTCTTCCCAAAAGAAGTCTACTGTAGGTGAAAAAACATAACACAGACTTGTCAATGATGGAAGGTAGAGGAAAATCATAGACAAATCACTGATCACATTTTTCTGAGTAATATGAACCTGATTTAAAGCAACAGCTGGCCAAAGACAGTGGCTATGAATTATCTTTAATTAATGGCAGATTTCAATGTAGACAACAATACTAATATTAAGGGAAGTTATATTATTTCAAATGCATCATATCTGACAAGAAATATGATTTAATTACTATTAAAACTGACCTTTATTTGAAGCCATATGGCTAACTTAATTTCAGTCATACTGTTTGAGGACAGTGCAAAATTCCCAAGCTTTAACATGAACATCTAAAAATGATCTTTCTGACATCAGCCTGTCCACTAACCTACATATAAGTGACACATCAGAGGAATCTGGGCTCAGGGATGTTGCTCTGAGAGCGTAATCAACTTGAGACAAGTAATTTGAGCATCAGAAACAGAAATCTTGCATGTGCCCTAATTCACTTTTCTATTCCTTTCTCACCACCCAGAGACTCCTTCAGGAGAAGCACAAACACCTCTGTTTATCTGGAAATGTACTTATATATATATATAAATATATATCTATTTAATTTTAAAAACCCAAACAACTATATTTAAAGAGGAGTTTTAAAACTAAGCATGATCTAGGTTTGGTTCTGCGCTGTGACAAGCAAGTAACAGAAACAAGGTCTTTGTTGCAGCCAGGACTTCTTTATCCACTTTTCTCCATTTCCATCCACTTCTTACTTTCCTAAATTGATACCTGCTTCTTTTCGAAAATTCTTCATCATAGTTATACCATTTGTATAGGCCTTTTCTTTTCTGCCTTACCCTCCTCTTGTTTACTTCTGGTGTTGGACCTTTAAAGTAAGTGTCTAGAATTGAGTTTGGGTTATTCCAGTTCATCCATCAAGTCTCATGTTCTATGAAGAATTTTCCTGAGATCTAAGTTTTTCTAAATGCTGGATTTTGGCAACAATGACTTCTTCATTAAAGGATAAGGTGGCCCCTGCTGCAATCTTGGGGAAACCAGTAGAGTTACATGAAGAATTCATTTAGACCAGGATGTCCAGGTTGGATATACAATATAGCCCTTGGACTACAAGGAAAAATATCTGAAGGTAATCAAGCAATGTAAAAAAAAAAAAAAGGGACATGAAAGAAATGTTCTGTGCTTTCCAAAGTTCATGACATTATTCACCTCCTAATGCCTTTTCAAATATCAAAAACTTTCTTTTCTTTAAGAGCACTGGGTAATTTAAATTTATTTCTTCTTATTTCTCATTGAGGCAAAAACAATAACAAAAACACAGGGAGCTGCCATACAAAGACACACCTTTTCCTTTTGAAAGAGAATGTAAAACTAGAATGACATTATGAGCCTAAATCTATATGTAGGAGACACAAGCTCCAACAAATCTGCAAATTTGTCAGCAGTGATGACACAGAATTTGTTATTAGAATTTTTGTTCCAAACAATGTTGATGTCTTGTGGATCAGCAGTACAAATCCCTGAAAATCCTGGTTACCTTTAAAACCACTGTAAACACATAAGTCTGACCTATTCACAGACTGAAGTTTTGGGCTCTGTTTGGATGGATGATCAGATGAACTAACCATGAAAGTAATTCCTGAAAGATGTCATGCTTGAAAGGACAAAGGAAGAGACAAAACTTTGCATTTGCCCTTTTCACCCAACTTTGCAGAATTTCAGGGACAGCCATATGGTGCAGGATGCACTGTCAGTAAAATGACAGCTACTCTTTCACCCTTGGGCAGCAAGTGGAAATGTGGCTGGTTTATAAGCCAAATTCTAAAAATATCAAGTGTTTTTTTTAACATGGCAGAGTAGTGTGACTCACACATCATTCTGACATAAACATGACATCCGTAGCAGTCAAATCGTTAGGCCCAAATGCTGAAGTCAGATGCAATTTGACCATTTAAAAAATTACTTCTCAATCTTTCAAAAACATTTAAACATCAGTGGGGAAAATAACAGCAATCTGGAGATTATTTGCAAAATATTAGATGCTGGTTTCATTAGGGGCTGAAATCTGAGCTGTGAATTCAGTTGTTGAAGTCATAAGCATATTAAAAACAACCCACAATCAGTTATGTCATGCTGAGTATTATATAAACTTAAACACCTGAGCAACTTCATAGCTTATTTAATGGTTAATGTTCTAAAGTGCATGGTGTGCCTATTGCAGTCATAAATTGACTGCAGGACACTGATTAAACCAGTAGCAGCCTCTTGCCTCACCTTTCTATCTCTAAAATGGAGATTATGATAGTACTTTAGATGTGGCCAATGTGCTCCTTTCTAAGCAGGTACTTCCACCATTACCTTGCCAAAACTTACATGTCTAAAATGAATATGAGTAGTTAAAGCTAATTGTCCTAGATTGCCTTGTAATGAATAGAAAGAGATAGGCACTTTCAGAGACAGCTCTCTGAGAAAATGAGATTAATCACCTTCTAGAAGGATCTCCTGCTGACTATCAATTGAGTCCTGGTATATAGTTCTGATCTGTAATTTCCAGCTACATTAAAAAGTTCAGTCAGCTCTATCCTGCGTAGAGGAGGGCTGAAGCAGATGGCCCTAAGGAGAGTTATTCCCTGCAGTGGACCAGTCACCAGTAAATTCTGCTGCTACAACAAGAGCAAGCAGGACATGAAATTGAATATGCTAGTGGTCCCAGTGGTGATAATTTGGTCCTACAGAGCTGTTTACAGCTGTTTACACTTACTGGAGTGACTGTTATTTCCCTTGATTTCCTCTTACTTGTCTTACCTTATCTAATGTACAGTCAACCAGCTCCCAGCACTTGTGGATGTTGAGAAGTGTGGAAGGAAAGACTGAGGAAAGATGGTTGGACTTCTGTTGGTGTGTGACACAAAGAACAAAACAGCTATGTGTTCAGTCAAATTTTCTCCATGTTGTAATTACTGCTTCAGCTTTTTTGTCATCTTGCTGAACAAAAGCACAGATGCAGTAAGCAGGGCATATTTTATTATTGTACCAACAAGGCTGTTATTACTGCTGCTAGGAGTTGTTTTTAGCAGCCTGACATAATTAAGCAATTAATACATAGATGTAACCAGCCTTTCATGAGTCCTATTCCACTTCCTCTAACAGTGCCTGAGCTGTGTCATCATGTCAAATTTTTGCTTCAAAAAGATGGGGCTTTTTTAGGAAACTTTCTGTTTAAACAAGTGGGGTTTCTTTCTTTTCTCTTTTTTTTTTCCTTTTTGATTTTCACGAGGTGAAAGCAAAAGCCCGTGAAATTAGATTAACTCCAAAACAATTCAAGAAAAAGGCAAAACAGATGTACAAAAGCAGATATTTTACTTTGGGTTGGGGAGCTCAATGTGGCAATGAAAGGAAGACTGATACTCTTCTACAGAGACATCAGACATGAGACATAAAAAAGAACCCATCATCCTGGACTCTCCCTGTCAGCTCAATTCTAATGTGTCAATGCCTTCTGCTGAGCAATAAATAAGACATGTAAAACCAAGGTAAGAAGAAATGAATACGTCACAACATGCAGGATTTTCCAAGAAGGGGTGGAGGTTGAGTGAAGAGGTTAGTCTTGTGTTTCTCACTAATTGCAACTCAGAAGTGTGTTTCCTCAGATATATCTTTTATCCATGTAACCTCAAAAAGTTAATGTGAGGAAGTTTGACCTGAGACAGAAGGAGTGAAATCTACTGATTCCCTGTGATGAGGACATTCAGCAGAACTTACTATATTACAGCACTGTCCAGACCTGCTGTTTTTTTTTTTGTGAGCCATTGTGTAAAATAATAGGAAGGCATTCTTCAGAGAACTTTCCAAGATTCCCTGAAATTCTTTCAAAGTTCTTCAAAATGCAATCCAAAAATGTGTGAGAAGGAAAACATATATTAAAAAAAAAAAAAAAAAAAAGTCTCAGGAAGTGTCAGGGTACAAAGCAGGTCACGATAATTTCAGGAAAATAAAATAAGCAATATGCTTTGTTTCATCCCTTACATGTTGATCCTCATCAAATATTTCCTTCATATTTATGCTGAAGTGTCAACTACATGGTTTTTTTCAGAGAGAAAATCCCTACCAAGGGATCCTTCTGTGAAGTCTTTCAAAAGTAACGTGAAAAAAAGGTTTAGCTGGTATCTGGCTTTAACCATTACCCATTGCTATACATAACATGAAGAGTGGCCTTTCCAGTAGCACAGCCTTTTTTGGCTTAAATTTTGGCTTCTGATCTCATGCCAAATAAAGAGGAAAATCTCTTCTGGAATACAACAAATCAACCAGATCTATTTTTACAGCAAATAAACAGCTAAAAGTCAGACATGAGAAACAGCTCCACAACATCTTCCAGTCCCATTCCTAATTTGAGGAGCTAGATGCTTTCAGGAAAATTTTTCATTGTAGAAGTGACACACACACAAAAAAAGTTCAAACCAAAACATAAGAAATAAATTCAAGCTTAAAAAAAAAGGTCTTTGGCATCTCCATACTGCTGCTTCCTTTTAAAGTTTCCTTTTTCTGGTGTTGCCTTTTTATGTTCTCTTTATAAACACAATTAACATAACCTGTCACTAATCCACATGAGTTATTGTGCAGGCACACAGCTACTTTTAAGACCTCTCATTCAGGAAGATGAATACTAACAACACCATCAACTCCTGCAGTTTTCTCTCTGATGGAAATTGTGCAGCTGCACACAGGGCCCTAGATTAAGCACATTATGGCTGCAACAAAAAAGTGACTAATGAAATTTTCAGGACTAAGAGATGAGGGAAATAAGGAAAAAAGTGGTTATTGGTGGTGGTTTGTGGTGCAAGAGAGCTGGGACCCAGAGAAGGCATCTATGAGAGTACTAGAGCCATTGCTTCCTGATGACCCCAGGTTGCACCTGGTTCAACAAAGGGGGGGGTAACATATAAGACCATATGGACAATGAAAATTGTAAACTGTAGCCACTTTATAAATTTACATGTCTTCTTTCCTTGGTCTGAAATGTCTCCAAGGACATTGGAGGCAGTGTAATAATCATTGGACTCAGTATTGCTTCACTGGCATTATTTGTGTTGGGACTTTGTTCACCTTATCTGAAATACTAATAACTAGCAAGTGATCCTGAGAATGCTTGAGGCTGAAGTGTTAATTGAGACGGTGAAATGAAATCTCATAATCTAATAACAATATACAGGGAAGACTCCTGCCTCCAAACAGGTTCTTCTAATGAAAATAAATTTAAAAATCCTCTGTTCTTATACAAGAAACTGCTGGTTTGTGTTTTCTGACACAAAAACCCTCTGTGAATTTGGTGCTAGCAAAAAGTGATGGTTTCATACCCCATACTTGAAAAATGGCCCTTTTCAATCTTTTATATTTTATCAAACAACAATGTTTTTCAGTTTCCCCTAGCTAATTTATAAAAAGGCTTCCTTAAAATAAAATTACTTTCATTATTTTGCTTCTAGACACACTGCTAACCGTATCTGCTTCATTACAAATGCTTAGCAAAAGTCCAACTGTTGCTCAGTAAACAATAAAATCTAATTTATCACTTCAATAAGTCTGCTTTGCAGGATGCCAAATAGTGGGAAATTTTTAAATCAAGAGAAAGAGAATGTATTTTCCTCATATAGATAATGACTGAAATTTTTGATGTCTTTTCTGTAGAAAAGAACAATATAAAATTCCACTTTAACTGGAGTGGGTTTTTAAAGAGTGAAAAATAATATGCTTGATGTCTTTTGTCTTTAATGATTATTGGTCTTTTAAGACTTCAGGTACTGGATAAAAGTGTTTGTCTTTTATTTATGGCCAAACTACCAGGAGATATTTCATTCCTCTGTGAGAATAGAACATCCAAATAATCTGAATATCAAAACAAGTACTAGTATCTAAAATTCTTTTCAGATGCACTCATGTCTGGTTTAGGAGTAACTCTTTTCTCATTTTGGCATGGGTTTCTTAGGAATGCATAAGGCTTGCATTTTTCAATCATGTAATTTAAACAAAGGAAAAATGAAAGCAAGACATTTTCCTGAACAGGTACTGCAAATTATTGCCAGAGATTCAAAAATTCCAAGATTCTGCTTGCTACTGAGAGAGCGACTCGACTCTTACCTGAATTGAAAGAGGTTGTTGTAAACAACCCTTTGCTACCTGAGCTGTGTTAATCAGAATATTATTTTAATTTCATGCAAAGCTTTCAGAAACCCCAGTAGTTTTTATATAAAAACATACTCTTTCTTTGATTTTTCTCCTTCATTCTGTCCCTGGTTTTCCAAGACACATTGAGCTGCAGCTCATGTTGAGTGAGAGAGGGTCAGGGTGACATGAGCACTTTTAAATCTCACTTTCTGGAGGTGTCAAGATCTATAATAAGGCAAAGAGAAAGCTTTGCCATAATGGGCAAGTTCAAGGGTTCAGGGGTTAGGTCTGACAATGTACTCAAGGACAACAATGTAAGGGCTGCATAAATAGGAGAGGAAAAAAGGAAAAGAAAGAAAAGAGAGAAAGGAAAGGAAGGAAAGCACCCCAGCTCTTCTGGTCTTTCTTTCATCTTTATTTCCTCCCATCCCCATTGCTCTGCTCAGAAAATGTATTTCTAAACTTGAATATTGAAAATAAATAAATAAACCCATGATAAAAGTGAAATTCAGAACAGTTCAAGCAGCACCATTGTAGTTTTGTTAGAAACTAGGCTTTTAGAGAAGATGTTGGAAATGTTTCTGAACCCCAAGCCAGAGAAAAGGAGCAGGAAGAAATAATTGGGATGAAGGGAAACCCCATTTGATTTGAAAACTTCTAGCTAAACTGCAGAAAAAAAATCAGATGTTCACAAAACCCCTTTATTCCCATTGATTGCCTTGTGAATGGACACCACAGTGCACTGCTACTCAGGATACTGAAAAACTTAATCTCACTTGAGAACTTCTATCCTGAGAGCATGATTTTCAAATAAGAATATATTTGCCCAAGAAATCCAGCCTTCTGCATAGCTCATGGAATAGGTAGTGATTGTTTTTTGATGTTCAGTCTCTTGGAAAACAACTTAGATTCTATTTGTCCTTCCTCCTGTCTGTGGCATTGGCTTCTAAGAGAATTGGCCTGCTTAAATTTTAGCTTTGAATGAAGAAGTTCAATAAAGGAGCATTAAAATTGGTTCCCAATCTGATTTTGAAAGCTAGTGTTCAACTTCAAAAGGAAATCTAGCTGTCCATGAAAGCTAAGCCAAACAGCTACACCTATGTTGAAACAGGAAAAAAGACACTTTAGTTTCATCTAGTGGATATGGAGAAAGGAAATGAGGAATCAAAAAAAGTGAGTAATTGAAGGAAAATTTTAGAGGGAATATGAAAAAAATCCAACAACAAACACACAAACCCCCACATCACCAAATCTTGCATCTTGTTACAAAATATTATGAGATACTTTTGTAGTAGTGTGGCTATTTAGTGGCTCCCAAGTAGATCTGGTAACATCACTTTTGCCCTGAAACGCTGTGAAATCACCTACTCCTCACAAAACCCCTTCCTCTTTGTGCATCTCAACTGTTGTCCAAATGTTGCATAAACTGGGCATGTGCTTCCAATCCATGAGATGGACACCTCACATTTTGCAACAGCTTTTCTTTTCAGAGGTCATCCTTTAACTGCTGGCAGCAGGGAGCACTGCAGACCATTTGCTGGAGCTGAAAGACTCAAGTGGGGACACTGTTTTGTGCTTCTGGGTTATTTTCAGTTAATGTGACTAAGCAGATGGATGATTGGAAGATTGTGAGGACATTTTATAGTTGTATTTTTAATGAGTGTCTATGTCAGTCTGAAGAAATCAATACAGTAAATATTTAATCTAAAAATACTATTAACAATACACCAGCTAAAGATTGTTCCTGACTGCGGGAGCCTTCTCGAATACCTGAACACTTAAGTGTCTCAGAATACTTTAAAGAAACACAGGACTACCAACTAGTGCAGATTCAGAGTTGTTTGGTTTTTTTTTCTAAATCACTTGTGTGTGGTCTCATCCTTTCATGCCTGCATACAGTAAGACCAGAACTTAAAATGGTGAAAGACTTGATGAGCACAAGCCTGAGAGAAGCACGCTACTCCGATATAGCACCTAACAAATGCAACAATATCACTTATTGATCCAAATAGATACACGGGTGTTGCATCCACTTTGCCAGTAATCTAAATGGATCAGTGTTACCCTAGAGAGCTGTGTTCCCACTGTCCTGTACAGTGCAGGCATATCCTGAGCTGTGTGGCAGTTTTTAAAATACATCCTCATCTTAAGGACTATTCAGGAATACTCAGGAAAACACTACAGAGCATTTTCAGACTCTAGCAAGTATTGCTCATGCTTTGGCTCTATTGTAAATATTCAAGCTTAACTTTACAGAAGTGTCACTGAAGCCCAAGGTGTAGCTAAATGACTGAAACACTAGGAAAATTCAAAGGGTACCTCTCCTGATGGTGAAAATGGAAGAGAGAAGATTCATTCTAAGTGGAACAAAGAGGAAGTGAGGAATCTGTAGGAGGAAGAATAGTGGCAATATTCCCATACTCTTCCTCCTCCAGCCGTGGTCAGCATTAGCAACACCAGAGGCATCCTTCTGCAGTGAGAGGTGATCACACGGAGTCCTGTGAGCCAATGGTCAAATCAGTTGCTGCCTTAAAGTGACAAGGGAAAAGAGATATGTTACAAGGGCCAAATTTCTGAAGCATCCAGGGACACTGTGATTTAAAAAAAGATAAATGAATCTTTGAGTTTCCTAAAGCAGCATCATGTTACCTGAGCCTTTCTGAGCCAAGTGGCAATGCAGAATGAAATGTCTTTGAGGAGATGAAACCAAGACATTTGATAGAGATCAGACCCTTCCCAGCCTTGCTTTCTTGAACAGAGCATGAAGCACGTGGAGATGTGGCATCTCCCACATTGTAGCTCCAGAACTTTTTCAGACATAATTTCAGTTTAAAACCTATTTTCTCACATCCTCACATGCATATAGGTATGCAAGTTGTTGGAAAGTCTTCTTTGTATCAGACCTTTGGTCCATTCTCCTTTATAGTTGCATTTCCCTGAGAGGTATAACCCCTCTCCTGGATTCCCACTCAACAGAACACCCAATATGCTGAGCACTCATCTAATTACCATTGCTCTGTAGGAAACACACATGCATCTACAGTAAGTGGAATCAAGGAAAGGTTTAACTCAGCTGCAGCAACTGTCTAATATGTGCCTTGTAACAAGGCCTGACTCTGTACCATCCCATCCCACAGCCCTTTAATTCAGATCTTTAATTCCTCAACTGCACTTTTTTAGCTATATGCTTCTTTTGCACCAAATATTTTGGAACAAAAAATTCCCTCTATTTTATTTCTGCTGGAGAACAGCAATAGAAAATCACCTATTTATGCACACAATATACCATCATCATTTTTTACTGTGATAATAATCTTTATGAAGAAAATAAGTTTTTATTTTTAATATTTCTCTTGCCTCAGAAAACTTTTTTATTATTATTTGGAGCTACATAAGAGATGGATTTCAACCATTTTAGGGTATTTCTTATGATTATGCAGGGCAAAACATTTAAACATACACATTTTGTAACTTAAGCTACTGAAATAATGAAACGTAAAATCTGTAAATAATTACATCTAGGAATTTCTGGATTAATAAATTGTGACAAAGGTAGATACAGCTAAATGTCAATCTGTTTTTTCCTCAACAAAATTTTCAAAACATGATTGAGTTTTGCAATACAAAATAAATTAAAATTAATCAGCTTCTTTGAATCTTTCAAATCTGACTTTTCATGCTTAATCCTGGTACTTTTCAACTTGTTTTTGCAGAACAATATAAGAAGAGCTTAACTTATTTTTAATCATCATCATCTGAAAAATTTGCCTAAAATCTTTCAGTCTGGTTTTCCTGTTCAAACTATGTATAAAGGGTATGCAAATGCTTTGGGAACTTAAGAAATGCACTATGCACAAAGAACTAAGCAAAAATGTCTTCCAAATGTGTGTCCAAACACAAAAATTACTGGTATTTGAAGAAGTCCATCCTCCAAGTAATTAATTCACATGGACCTTCTACTCCTCAGACAGAGGAACAAACTAAAATTAATACAGCTTTCTGCCTTCTTGCTCTGTTTTCACTCTTGCACACGCTCAAGGACTGAATACCTGGTCTCTGTTGTCCTGCTGCACAAAGACAGGAGATTGATTTGACACCAGGAACTCATAAGAGACAGAGGTGACACATCATCCATGTTTTCTCCTCATCAGGTCAGCAGCTGCTGTGGAAATCCCCAGCACTGCAAGCCCTGATGATACTTCCTGTGGGAAGATACTGAGTCAGAAATGTAGCTGCAACATCTTCCTCTTTCCGGAAGATGTGTTTTGATGTGTACTCTCTGTGCTCTTGGACTTTTGCTTGCAGCACTCTGAGGAGCAGAATTATCATCAAAAAATGAATGTTGCTTTTCAACTGAAAAATTAAACACCTTCACTGCCAGCCAAGAGGGGAAAACTGGGATAACAAAGTAAAATAAGTTTGTGGGCTTCACCTCTTCTGGAAATGTGGAGCTGTTCGAAGTGTTACTTTGACAAGCCCTCACAGGGAAATCAAACTCCAGCTGGACTGTATAATTCTGTGGGCAGAGCTTGTAGGACAGCACAGGCAGCTCTGGGCATAGCAACTTCCCCAGACTGCAGAGAGCTGTGCAATCCCTGTAGGAAAGCACTGTCTTGCTCACTGCCAAATACCAGGGATGAAAAATGTCATTTGTCACAACCCACAGAGCCTAATGCCTTTACTTCTAACTTGGTGAAAACATGGTCTGCACAAGAGACAGCTGCAGAGTTTGATACTTGCAACAGATTTGGAGAAGAATCCAAACCCCACTGGAAATGACAAATGATGGCCACAGTAGCAATCAAGGACATTTTTTTACATACCAAGCCCAGAACCTTCTGTCACAGCAAGCACAAAGAGCAAAGCAGGGAAAAGCATTTGTATTCTCTGCTACAGTGAAGCTCATTTCTGTAAATAAGATTACCAAGCCAGATCTTTCCTGACATAAGACAAATACCTTTACCATAACCTTCAGCAAATTCTTGAAATAAAGGACCACAGGCAGGAAAAAGTAGGAAATGCAGAATAAAAATGCCTGATAATTATCCCCCCTGTGAGCTGAAAATCCCATTAGATTCCAAAAAAAGATAATAGAACCTGTCAAGATTGCCCTGATCAAGAAACAGTGAAATATAAAGTCTCTTTATTATAAACAAGCCCAGAGCCTACTCAAACTGTTACTGCATTTGGAAACTTCAACCTGCCTTGTCTTTACCACCAATTTACAAGCAGTCATTATTGACAACCTGAGTGAAGAACACTCTTCTCTTTTTGACAAGCATATCATGTCCCTGTTGCCTTGATTACAATCTTGAGGGCAAGAACTGGCACGGGTAGGAAACTGTAATACTAAAATAATCACAGATTTCAAACTGAAGACTTAAAAAAAGCCCCAGCAATTTAGTCTCAGAAAAGTTGTTAAATGAAGATAAAAACATAATTCTCTAAGGCAGGTATTCTGACATTTGTCTGTCCACAAAAATGACAAATGCAATGTGAAAGAGCTTAGAAAATTTTATTTGAAGTCCACTGTTTTCGGAGCCTCTAAGGAATAGAAAACTAACTTGCACTTGAGAAAGCATCATTATAACTGTGTTGCTGTGACACAGAAATAGCTGCAAATTTTTCTTCATGTTGGATTTACAATTTGGAACAACCTGCCGGGATTAATAATGATTCAGGGATAAATGCAAAGGGCTTTACATCTCTTCAGCAGAGATGGCCATTATTTCTCAGTCCTCACCCCTCATTGCAAGAGTTCTCTGCTGTTATTCTAATATATGTTTTATTTATAAGTAACCCACTGGTGTTTCACATGTACAATCACATTACATCTCATTATAAACAAACCACTGACAACACTGCATGCCAGAACCTGGAAGGGAACAGAAAGAAAATGGGAACTGATGGAATAGACATTTCTGTACATTCCTCTTCTTGCTCCCTTCTTGGGAGAGTTCAAGGTGCTGTGCTCATTAAACATCGTCCTTACAGTAAACAATATATTTTATTAATGTTACAAATACTTCACACTATTCATAAATAAGGAATAAATTCATTTTTTATTAATTCCCCACGATGAGGAATTTTTTGTTTTTCAGGCTTCTGCTCAGACTTCAAAATATCTCTTCTCTATTTTAACAAGGTCTGCTTGACAAAGGCAGAAAGGTGTCCTTCAAGCTAGTAAGTCACACAACTGTAAGCACAGGGAAAGAACATGTGTTCTCTGTTAGATATTCCTAATCAGCATGACACTTCAAATAAGTTACTTCATGCAGCAGAAAAATGACCTTGGATTATTACTTTGATTCATATTTTATGTTGTCAGTCTGCAGAATTTTAATTAGAATTGTGAGTTCAGGAAATCACTATATTTGATCTATTGACTTATTACAACCCTGAAAATTATTGTAATTTAAACAATATCAGAACAGGAAGAGGGTTATTGAGGTATTATTTTAGGAAATTAGATGCAGTTTAATTATAATATGCAAGAGGATACTTCTAATTCATTTTCTTCTCACAGTATTCACATTTGACTCAAGTCTTCCTGAGTCTGTCACAGCAAAACCCAGATTCTGTCCACAGGGTTGAATGTGTTGCTCCCAGCTCTTCCTGTTCTGGAAGCTAAATCTGCATCTGATTTAAAAAAGCCATTTTGCAAAGACAGGGAAGGTGATGAAAGGAGCTTTTTTCCTTCACACTGTTATTTTCAGGTTGGTAATACAGCATCCCAGCAAACTCCTGTCCCCTCAGCTGGAAGTTGGTGTGACTTTTGCACATTTTTTCCATTACATCTTGCAGTTATATACTACAGGAATTCAAGAATTACCATCAGAGCAGTTATGCTGCTAGTCCAACATGCTGTGCTAGGCAGAAACCCTGCAAAAAAGCAGAAGAGGAAAACACACAGCAGGGACCTCAACTTCTGAGAAGACGCCCTGTCCAGAGGCTGATGAGGAGCAAGTGGAAAGTCTGTGGATACGAATTAAGGGGCAGGCTGGCATGAGTGATACAGCTGTGGGGGTCTATTACAGACCTCCTGATCAGGACGAGGGAGTTGATAAGGCTTTCTACAGGCAGCTGAAAGTAGCCTCACAACTACAGGTCTTAGTCCTCTGGGGAATTTTTGACTACCCAGATATTTGCTGAAAGGCCTACACAGCCAGCCATCCACAGTCTAGGAGGTTTCTCCAATGCATCGATGATAACTTCTTGATACAAATGGTGGACAAACCAACCAGGAGAGGAGTGCTGCTGGATCTCGTACTCACCAACTAGGAGGATCTGGTTGAAGTGGTGATGGTCAATGGCAGCCTTGGCTGCAGTGATCACGAGATGGTAGAGTGCAGGATCCTGCGTGGGAGGAACAGAATACCTAGCAGGACCAGAACCCTGGACTTCCACAGGGTCAACTTTGGTCTCTTCAATCAATTCTTAAGAGAAGTCCCATGGGACAGGGTACTAGATGGTAAAGGGGCTCAAGATAGTTGGTCAACATTCAAGGACCACATCTTGCAAACTCAGGATCAGAGCATCCCAATGGGTAGGAAATCAAATAAGGGAGCTTACAGACCAGCATGGTTAAACAGGGAACTGCTGGGCAAACTCAAGTTTGGCAATCTATGGATCATGGAAGGAGGGGCTGGCCACTTGGGAGGAATATAGGACTGTTGTCAGAGGATGTAGGGAGGCAATTAGGAAAGCTATGACCTCCTTGGAATTAAACCTTGCAAGTGAGGTCAAAGACAATAGAAAAGGCTTCTTCAAACACATCACAGATAGAACTAACACTAGAGGCAATATAAGCCCACTGCTGAATGAGGTGAGTGCCCTGGTGACAGAGGATAGAAAGAAGGCTGAGGTACTGAATGCCTTCTTTGCCTCTGTCTTTACTGCTGCAGACTCTCCCCAGGAGCCCTACATGCCTAAAGCCCCAGAAGAAGCCAGGATGAAGGAGGAGTTTGCTTTGGTAGTTGAGGATTGGGTTAGAGATCAGTTAAGAAATCTGGACATCCATCAATCAATGGGTTTGGATGGAATGAACCTGTGGGTGCTGAGGGATCTGGCGGAGGTCATTGCTGGGCCACTCTCCATCATCTTTGGTAAGTTGTGGGCAACAGGAGAGGTGCCTGAGGACTGGAGGACAGCAAATGTCACTCCAGTCTACAAGAAGGGGAAGGAGGACCCAGGTAACTATAGACCAGTTAGCCTTACATCCATTCCTGGAAAGGTGATGGAACAACTTGTCCTTGGCGCTATCTCTAGGCATATCAAGGATGAGGGGGTCATTAAGAGCTGTCAACATGGTTTTACCAAGGGGAAGTCGTGTTTGACCAACCTTGTAGCCTTCTATGAGGAAGTAACTAGGTGGATAGATGATGATAAGATGGTAGATGTGGTTTATGGTAAAGCATTTGGCACTGTCTCCCACAGCATCCTGGTAGATAAACTGAGGAAGTGTATTCTTGATGGTCGGGTAGTGAGGTGGATCATGAACTGGTTGAAAGGAAGAAGTCAGAGAGTGGCTGAGTGGCTATAAGATTCTGTGATTCTGTGATTCTGTGTTAACACCAGGAGGCTCTGCTGCCATTCGGCAAGACCTGGACAGATGGATCACCATGAGCCAGCCATGTGCCCTTGTGGCAAAGAAGGCCAATGGCATCCTGAGGTGCATTAAAAAGGGTGTGGTTAGTAGGTCAAGGGAGGTTCTCTTCCACCTCTATTCTGCCTTGGTGAGGCCACATCTGGAATATTGTGTCCAGTTCTGGGCCCCTCAGTTCCAGAAGGACACAGAACTGCTTGAAAGAGTCCAGCACAGAGCTACAAAGATGTTGAAGGGAGTGGAACATCTCCCTTATGAGGAAAGGCTGAGGGAGCTGAGCCTCTTTAGCTTGGAGAAGAGGAAACTGAAGGGTGACCTCATCAATGTTTACAAATATGTTAAGGGCAAGTGTCTGGAGGATGGAGCCAGGTTTTTTTCAGTGATGTCGAATGATAGGACAAGGGGCAATGGGTGCAAACTGGAACACAGGAAGTTCCATGCAAACGTCAGAAAAACTTTTTTACTGTGAGAGTGACAGAGCCCTGGGACAGGCTGCCCAGGGAGGTTGTGGAGTCTCCTTCTCTGGAGACATTCAAACCCTGCCTGGACACGTTCCTGAGTGATGTGCTCTGGGTGATCCTGCTCTGGCAGGGGCGTTGGACCAGATGATCTTTTGAGGTCCTTTCCAACACCTAAGATTCTGTGATTCTGCGAATCTGTGTTGACATTCAAGTGGTGCCTCTGTTAGCATCTCATGCTTAACTCCACATTGCCTTTCCCCTGCATAGCCTCCACAAGTAAGCCTGCCCTTCTCATAACTTCCTTTAAAAAGCCCCTGCATGGTCTTGTTGTTAATGTCCGTTATTATAACTCCAAATAACCTTGTAATTCTGAAAAACTAGTTTTTTTAAACCATCCTGGCTTTTACATTCAGTAATATCATATGTTAATGAGTTCTACAAATGAGTTCCACTTGTGTGGGAAGGTAAGCCTTCTTTTCAGTTTTTCATCAGCCTTTTTAATAGCACACTGCTGCAACTGGCTTCAATCATCTGTACCAATGGCGTATTTTTGAGTGTACAAAATGTAAGGTTTGGTTTCTTCTCTTTGTATTTTAGACGCATAATCATTTTCTTTTCAAGCAGAAATAACCCCAAAACTTCCTCTGATAGGAAAGGAAGTTTTAAAAATACTCTTCTGCAGCTTCTAAGAATTTATAGTTCCTGCCCAAAGGTGCTCCTTTTCTGGGAATTTGATGCAATTATCAAAATAATAACAAAAGAAGCACAGTAAAAGATGACTGTCAGTTGCGTCTGATGGAACATCATTCCTCATTCCACATTCAGCTCCAGCCAGACTCATCACTTTGGTTTATTAGTAAAGACAGCCAAGTGAATAGGAAAATGTTTCTTCTTTGTTAAACATACAGCCTACCAGTAAAAATCAGATGTTTCCATGCTATATGTCTTCAAGGTGTCTAAAACCACATTTTTGAAACTTTTTTGTGTAGGTGTACTGTTGTGTGTTCCAAGAACACACAAAAAAGTTTTCACCAAGGTGTAATTTCATTGATTTTCAAGTTTCAAGCTACCGTTTGGTCTCCCAATAAAAAGGATATTTTTTTTTTTTTTTTCTCTGAGAACAGCTTTCTTACAACCATAATTAAAATCTTGGACATTAATTTTCTTTTCTATTCCCTCAGGAACTGTACACATATCTTTAAAATTTCAATTCTGCCTACACTCAAAAAGTGTGTAAGGCTGGGCACATGTGGGCAGGCAAGATATTACACTCCACTGACCATTATTTTGAAAGGCTTTAATAAATGGTGGGAAAATAGAAAGAAGTCATTTTGACATTAATTGACATCAATTAGAAAACACTTAGATCAAAAGGAAATACTTAAAAAGCAATCCTAAGAACAGCCAGTGTGATTTATTATTCTACAAAACAAAGCCAATCTAATTTGTTTCAATTATTCAAAGCCATACTAGAGGTGGGCAAATCTTCTGGATTTGTGAACTTCTGACACTACTTTTTAGGTTCATAAAAACCAATTAAGCTCCATGAATGGATTTGTTAAAATGTAAATAAAGCTGAAGAAATTTTACATGTAGACTAAAGCCAAATGGCACTGTGCCCTCAGAGGCTACAATTTTCAGCCAGTGAACACTTGAGGATGTTGGTTGCTTCTCATACTCAAGGTATGTTCTTAAGGCACCACAGTTCATTAAGCCATCCTTACATTTCTTCTGTAGGTGAAGACCTCTTGGATTTCCACCTAGTCCAAATTACTCTGCCCCCTTCCACAAATTTTGTGGTTACCAGACTATTCAGAAAATAAATGCTGCACATTGTTCTGTATTAATGATGTTACCATTTTTTGAGCTAATACTAGAGCCCTTACATGGGGGCCCATAAACAGTAAGTCTGAATCATTCCTGGTCCCAAAGGTTGATAGAAGTTTCTCTTGGTCTTTCTTGAAGTTTGACATCAGACTCTTCCCAACAGTTTGGTCTTGTATCAGAAATCTTATCAAAGCTGGATCTGAACATCTCTCTTAGGTCACATCTCAGCAATCATGTGTCTTCCTGAGCCATTCCCCCATTTCTGAGACTTGTCTATGCTATATTCATTGTGCTTCCTGTCCTTTTCCAAATAGTTCAACCTGTTTGGCAGCATAGTTCCTCCTCCCTGACAGATGAGAAGACAACTTGTAGAGAAATCT
>NW_009954416.1:1317424-1361406 GCF_000747805.2 Chaetura pelagica | reverse complement strand
GAGATTGGGACAGAAAGTAAAGGCTGAATTTCTCTGTTCTGTTTCTTCTGTTAGGAAGAGTTTGTTTCTCATCACTGACAGCTTCACCAATACTGATGAGGTAAAGCGGTAGTTTGACTAAGCATTACATGTACAGTCCCAGGGAAGTTAAAAAAATGCTTTGACAAACTCCCATGCAACCACTTCTACGCATTTCATAGGACCATAGAATAGTTTAGGTTGGAAAAGACCTTTAAGATCATCAAAACCAATGCTTGATCTACCGCTGCCAAGTCCACTATTAAACCATGTCCCTAAGCCCCACATCTGCATATGTTTTAAATACTTCCAGGGATGGTGGCTCAACCACCTATCCCAGCAACCCGTTCCAGTGCCTGACAACCCTCACTACGAACATAACTTTCTTAATATCCAATCTAAACCTTCTCTGGTCCAATGATCTGATGTGAAGACACAGAGAAAATGGAACAAAACTATTCATAGAGATGCACAGGAAAACTCTGCAAGTCAATGGATCCAAATAGGAACATAGGAAATGGGAGTGGAGGGTGTTAATTAGTAGAAGGTAATTAATTAGAGGGTAGTCCAGAGAGGTTGTTGAATTTCTGGTTTTGGAGATATTTAAAGCCTGACCAGGCAGGACCCTGAGCAATCTGATCTAGCTTGACGTGCACTGAGTAAAGACTAAACAACAGGGTCCCCAGATGCCCCTTCTAAAACAGACTGCTGAGTGAGTCAGTGAGTTTACATGTCTTGCTGAGCTGGGAACTGGGGCTGGGTAGACAACTGGATCTGATAACTTTTTTTCCACCCATGGGTCACACTAAAATATTATGCATATGTCTCATAGAAGTTTGCAGTGAAATTTGGTCCTTTAACTTCCTTTTCTCTTTCACTTTGTTCCTGAAGACCAGAAGAAAGACTATAAACGATAATAGTTCTATAGCCTTAACACATCTTCTAAACCACATCTACATTCAAAATGTATTGTCGTTCTTATATTTCATGTCTAAATTCACTTACCATCCTCTTTTCTCATGTTCTGAAAATAATTCCGAATCAGAAAGGCCTGGCACTGCTATCATTATCATAATTTACAATTATCTTCCTTTTCCCCCCACTACTCAAATAATTTAGCAGGAAAAATGAGAGGAGCTGAGGACTACTGCAAGCAATATTACAATGAAAAATTCACCTAGAGCTAAATCCATTAAGGAGTTAAATGCCTGTGCCCTAACTAATAGTCTTTGTGGGCAATGAAGTCCAAAACTGATTTTTTCAGTCTTCAGTCACTCAGCTACTAAGTCATGTTGCAGACCAGGAACAAAGTTTCTTGCAGATATTCTCTGACCTAGGACTGCCAAGGGCTGAGGGTGCTGGAGAGCCAACCCTTCCAAGAGCTATGAGCAAGGCAGTGACCCCCTTCCCCACCACATCAGCTACTACAGATCATCTAGAGGAGTACTAACCAACCAAACCCACACCAGATGAAGTTTTCTCATTTTCCCAAACAACATATACTTAGGACAGTCACCTCAGAAGCTAGAGGTCTACTTGGTTTCTTCCTTCAACCAATTAACCTCATCCCCAGGTTCAGTGTAAACTAGGGGAAATCTCTCTTTTGTCATCATATTGAAGCTGTTCTATGTTATATGATGTACCTAAATATTACTGAGCCACAAGGCAAGTAAGAAACTGAATATATCTCTTTAGTAAAGTATTTAAGGTGCTCCAATGGCCTTGGAAATACTCCTATCCTACTCTCCTTTCGATCTGAACATAAATCTTGTTTCTCATAAATCTTGTGTACTACATCCAGCTCTGGAACCCCCAGCACAAGAAGGATGTGGACTTGGTGGAGTGTGCCCAGAGGAGGGCCACAAAAATGGTCAGTGGGATGGAGAACCTCTCTTATGAAGAAAGGCTGAGGGATTTGGGGTTCTTCAGCCTAGAGAAGACTCCAGGGGGACCTTATGGAGACCTTCCAGCACTTGAAAGGGGCCTATAAGAAGTCTGGGAAAGACCAGTTCACTAGGCCAAGTTGTTTTAAGCTAGAAAAGGGTAAATTTAGGTTGAACATTAGGAGAAAGTTCTTTAATATGAGAGTGGTGGAACAGGTTGCCTAGAGAGGTGGTGGGGGCCCCACCCCTGGAGACATTCAAGGTCAGGCTTGATGAGGCTCTGAGCAGTCTGTTCTAGTGTGAGATGTCCCTGCTTATTGGAGGGAGGTTGGACTACATGGCCTTTAGAGGTCCCTTTCAACCCAATAAAATACATCCTATGATTCTATTGTTAGTACTTCAGGCCTGAGGACATATTTGGGCTGGATGTCATCTTACATTGCACTCTCATAATATTTTCAGTTTCTAAACTAATTCATCCCAGTTGTAGTAGGAGTATTGTACATTTTTGGTCACACCTGGAGATGTAAAATGATCATCAGCAGACAGATAGGCTGCCATTATTTCCACCAGCAGCTGCTGTTACCTTCTTCTCTACATGTCATTGACTTTGGCCAGATACTTTGGTTGCAGCAACCAGCCAGAACACATTCTGAAAGTTTCATGGCCTGATTCTTTAGAGAGAAAAGCAGACTTGCAAGAGATTTCAATATGCAGCATTTGTGAACCTTTTTGATACATCACAACATTTTGGTAAGTGTCTTTCTGTGAAAGCCAGCTGCAATTCATGGTAAATCTAATTCAGATTTGCAATAAGGCAAGTGAAAGATGTGTCATTTACCGAAAACAATGAAGAGCAACTTAAGCAATAACCTTGAAACCAAGAAACAATGTATTATGGACAGGATGGTTTTATTATTGTAAATTTTAATAAGTGTATAAGTGCCTTATTTTCCAAGGGTGTTTTCCTATTTTCCCTAAATAAGACATAAGGCTTGATTTGTACTGCCTAATTTAAATGTCTAAATTGAGAATCATATTTCATGTTTGAGTCAAAGAGCATTATTTTTTACTTAAAACTATTTTCCAGACTGACTGACCCTCACTTTTATGATGGAGGGAATGAATGGGAATAATTACAATGCAATGCCATTAGGCAGACTGTCTGTTTAAAGTCCCTGAGTCATCTGTCAAAACTGCTGCTCTTATGTCATCATGCATTAGTTGAATCAACATTTTTCTTCTTTTTTAAGCTTGAATTTTATTAAATCTTGTCTTTATTTTGATCTAACTTTGTCAAGGTTCTTATACTCATCAGTCTAAGTTGATAAATGCATGACATTTGGAAAATTAAAGCTACAGTTTATGTATTTATCCTGAGAACCCTATACAAGCATACGGGTTTTGACAAAGACAGAGTTAATTTTCTTTATATCTTGTATAGGGACATGTTTTGGATTTCTGATTAAAGCACTGTTGATAACACAGGGATGTTTTAGCAAAAAATGACATAGAGCTATCAACAAGGGGGAAAAGGATTCTTGGCCAGGAGTTAGCAAGGCTCATTGAGAGAGCCTTAAACTAGACTTGAAGGGGGTAGAGGACAAAACTGCTGGATGGTTTGATTTCCAGGACACCAGGTCTGCTGGCTTTGGATGGGAAGACCCTGTCCAGTAGGGGAAAAAGGGTCCTAGGGCAGGAGTTAGCAGGGCTCATTCACAGAGCTCTAAACTAAATTCAAAGTGGGATTAATGATTACTGAACAGTTTTTGCTACTCACCTCACCCCACCAGTAGTAAATCAGCTGAAGATGCACCAGAAATTGGGAGGGGACACAGCTGGGATAGCTGACTCCAGCTGACCAAAGGAATATTGCTTACAATATGATGTCATGCTATCATGCTCAGCATACACAGCTGGGGGAAGAATAAGGAAGAGGAAGGGGGAGAACCTTCTGAGTGATAGCATTTGTCTTCCCAAGTAACTACTATATGTGATGGAGTCCGGCTTTCCTGGAGAAGGCTGAACCCCTGCCAGATGATAGAAAGTTGTGAATTAATTCCTTGTTTTGTTTTCTCGTGAATGCAACTTTTGCTCTATCTCAAACAGTGAATCTTTATTTCAACCCATGAGTTTTCATACTTCTAACCTTCTGATTGTCTCCTGCATCCTACTCGGTGGTAGGGTGGGAGAGCAGCTGTGGGATGCTTCACCACCTACCAGGGTTATACCATGACAATATGGTATTTAAGGAAGTTAAATGAGGGTCAATTTTATGTATAAAGGTTTCTTCACAGCCTTTTGCTCCAATATATCATTACTGTGTTTCGATATGAGTTGTAGCTTCAACTAACTGTGATGAAACATCTTCTGAAGCTTTGAGTTACTTATGGATTAGGAAATTTTTCTTCCTTGGAATGAGTTCTCCCATGTTCTGTGCTCTAGTCAAACTGAAGTGCTTCTCTAAAAAAACTTTCAAATGCTCTTATAGAAGAGCAAGGCACCACAGCTTAGACACCCATTTTAAGAGCCTTACCAATCACAAAAACTGAGAACAATTGCACTCCTAAATCAGGAGACAACATTCAGTGGGGGAAACTGAGGAACTAATTTTCAGTCAAGTGTCTTCCTCTTTTGTGTATCTTGTACCTCATCTCTTTGGATGTCCAAGTATAAATGGTAGTAACAGCTCTTTTCATAGGGCTGAAGAGTACACAAACTCACATAGAAGAACTGTGAGTTCATAGGAATAAAATAGAATGAGGGTAAAATTTACAGAGCTATTTTGCATTTTCTAAAGGAATTGACATGAACCTAGAAAAGTAGTAGTGCTGTGCAAACACTCACTTTATTACCAAAGGAAGCTTAAAATTCTTCTGCATGACATAAACCCACAAACTCATAGTGTGTCCTTCCTCACAATTCAGAGGTGATGTGATTGAGGAAAGTCACTCCATGCTTTTTAACCAAGGTAAAAAATCCCACCATTTTTGTCAGTCTCAAGATAAATGTGCAATAAAGACAAACTGATTGCTTGTGTATACATAACATTTCCTTTCATCTTGTTTCCTTCGTTTTTAATCTACTTGTCTAAAGTGTGTTTTCCAAACAGCATCCTTCTCAGCCTGAAGATTTCAAGCACTAAAGAGTACATGACTGGCTGAACAGTTTGCTTTGGTGCTCAGTTGCTATTAATGTTAAAAATGTGCACCTAAATTTGAGCATAACTATGTCTGTCTTCATCTGACATTGGAACTGGTTGCCATTTCACATTTCTGTCCAGGACAGAAAAGCCCTTTTACACAAGAACTTTTCCCCCACTCATTTACTTATCAACTGTAATGGAGTCACCCTTCCATCTTCTTTTTGATGCATGAAATAGGCTGAGTTCTTTCAGTCTCTAACCACAAGACATTCTCTATGCCTTTGCATCATTTTTATGATGCAAATATCCCTCCCTGTAACCAACCAGAAGGGTCATGAAGACTCACTCCTTGTTGCCTTTCTTCCCTGTCTCCTTTGGTTAGATGGCATGGGCAAGCAGTGGCTCTGCAACTGCTTCTCACCCCTTGCAGTCTTACAGCTGGTGTGAAACCTGGTTTACAGCATGCATTTCTCTTATTTCCCCCTTGTTTTTTCTTCAAGCCGGGCTTGAGAGTTGGACTCCCAGGGATGCTATTTGTCTTAGCACACAGTGGCAAAGGCAGTGGTTGCCAAGCAACAAGAGCCAAAGGAACTTTTTTTTTCTGAAAATTTCTTCCTCCCACTCAGATTTCTTTCCAGTCTTAAAGCTTATAGGTACAGAGTATTTGGATAGAAAAGCAGCCATCTAATGTGCTTTGAATTAAAGCAACAATCAAAGGTTTAAAGGCTGTATCATTAGAGAGTTCAATAGTATCTGGAATTTAATACTGTCGTATTGGCTTGGTGACAGTCAGAATATTCTGAATTTTTAGTGTTGTTTTTTCCCTTCTCAACATTAGCCAGAAAATAAAACTTAATTATTGAGACTTTGTAGGTGATGTCCACTACTGAATTTGAAATATTATGATTTTTTTTTCTTACTGGAAAGAAACCAGTGTTAAACTAGTTATATCTCTATAGGACCTCCATGAATACCTAAAAATGGAAAAGTACTGTTAACCCCAATGTATAGATGGACAATCAAAGGATAGTGAGCTGCTTGAACTCTAGGAACTTCAGTGCTCCCAAACTTGCCATATTACAGGAATTTTTCTGCTTGAGGTTGTTATATATAAGCTATATGAATGGAAACTTTTCCGTACTCATGGATTGAAGTTCATGAACAACTACTTCCTGACACCAGATCAGACAGAGATCTGGGCATCTGCTGTCACCTCTTTCACACTCTGACTTCCATGGAAAGAGAATCCAACAGAGATATCACGGCAGATCCACAAAGTGATCTGGTCAAGTCTGCAGGCTGGATCCATGGGTGACCAATATGCCCAACCAGTGGTTAGAGACAAGTGTAGGCTCAGTTCAGGAAGAAAAACAAGTTCCTCTCTGAATCTCTTTCCTGGACTTACACATTTCAGTGAGATTTCTGTGAGATTCTGTATTTAAGTTCTTTAATTGCACCTACCTTTTATGTACACAGACTACACTCACACCTGTAAATTAAAGAGTGTAAAGGAATTTTTCCAGGTGTTGGAATAAAATTATTTAAATCATTAAACATTTATGTTTGGTCTCATGCCACTAGCATTTTTCCAGAGAGATTCAGACTCAAACTTGACATGAACACAGGCCAGGAACTGTTCCCCAGAGTCAGTTTGGATGCATGTTTTAGATAGCATGAGAGTTTAACAAGATGGATACAGACCATTTGAATGAGCTGCCAGTTGGCCTCAGAGCCAGGAAACATTCCAAAGAAAATTTAATTTACTAATATATTGAGTGCTACAATTTAGCCATATCATTGTACACAGCTCATACAAATGAATCCTTCTTTAATATATGTTTGTGCCCTTTGGGTAGTCAATGGGTTGCTTTGCTTAATTTTAAGCACTAACCTTGGAGGGAAAGGATAGCTTTTCACCTTTGGATTTCTGTTTAGATCTGTGGGCCTCTCTGTTGATCCTCCACACAACATGCAAGATTGTTTACTCCTAAGCTCCTTTCTGGAGTGAATGTTCTCAGCTGATCCCAACATGCAGTCCAGAAATGTTTGTTCAAGGGATTTCTCATTTAATCAATTTATTCCAGGCAAAATGGGTGGGACCATGCCAGATTTGACTCCCATGCAGTTCTCAGTCCCAAAAGCCTCAGTGGGCTTTGCTGCCTCCAACATTCCCTGACAGTATGTGACTTCAACCTGTGCAACATTTCTGCCTGGTGGGTTCTGAAAATATGTTACTGCATTGAATGACACACTTCCAATTAAAAAATACAAACAAGGAAATAAAAAGCTTCTAAGACTCAAAGGCTCCAAAGACATGCCAGACACTCCCTAAACTGAATAGCTATGACCAAACTGCTTTATGGAGTCAAATCTTAAAAATGTAGACAGAAGCCAGGCAGTGTCATTGTATTTCCAGCCAGGGATCACTAGGTTTTGAATGACAGGTTCATTGTACAACATTATGTCAATGAGAAGTGAGAAAATCAGTTTTTCTTAGGATTCTCAGTGCTCAATGGTTTGTTGAATGCTGTGCTGAACATGTCACAGAGCCACGGCAGGATAGAGGCTTGAACTGAGGTGCACTTCACTCTATAGTTTGTTCTTCTCTCCACAGGGACAATCAGCTTTCATAGGACATTATTTCCATTCTGCACCTATAGAGAAGTTTCATCACTTCCAGGAAACAAGCTCACTCCCAAAGGTCATATACCCTCAAATCTCTTTGTAGACACAGCTGGAAGTACAGTTAGATTTTTTTCCTTCAGCACTGACTACACTGAATACTGGTTTGAGAGAAAGTAACTCTCCTTATTTAAACAGCAAGGAGAAAAGCACATTGTCTCAATGTGAAATTGATTTTGCAGAAACAAGGTTTTTAGGAGAAGGTTCGTTTGTTTTTAACAATGGGTAAGTTAACTGGGGGGGGAAATAAATTTTAAAAAAATATTAAAAAAAGATGATCTTCATCCAGTGTAATGCAAAGCAACAAAATCCAAGACAGACAGGACACAATTGCTGTTAGTCCAGCCTCATTATGTTAATCGGTTACACAAAAAAGGATGGTTGGTAGCTCTGGGGTATTGGCAGGGGAAGAGTGAACAGAAACAGTGTGAAAAAAAAAACATCATTAGTGGCTGTGAAACAGAAAAGGGTCAGAAAAAAAGACTGTAATGAACTTCATCACTAGTGTTTCAGCTGAGATCATAATTCTTATAATCCAGTAGCTATTAATCCCTTTTCTAGGGTTGTCTTTAAAAGCTGTGTTTTTGGGAGCTTCCCTCTGATTAGGAAGTGAATTGGTTATTTTTTGGAAAATGTTTTCCATTGAAAACTACATATTTCTGTCTTTTACCAGTCCTCTGTGTGAGTTCTTTCTGATGTATAGATTGTTAAGTGTCACCCACACAATTTTCAGGAGACATTTTGTGCTCTGCATGACATTTTTGAAATGTAAAAGTGTATGAACCATTGTTTTTACTGGTTGCATTGTAGGAGTACTAATTGCAGTGGCTGAGAAGATGCCTTGGCAAGTATAGCAGCTATTTTGGTGTTTGCTGGATGATGGTAGGATTGCTGCTGGTGGTGAGTTTGGCAGACTGGAATATTCAGTGAAAGCTGGTGCTAAAAGACGTAGGAATAAAGCAATTCAATCTTTTCAAGCAGACTGCAGTTATTTTTTGAGGGGAGTGTAGATTCTTGTAGGAACAGGAAAAAAGAATATTTAGTGATGACAGCACAATTTTTACCCCCTCTTGCATAAATCAAGTCAGTTAAGTTTTCACTGAACAGAAGTACATATTCATTCACCTTTAAAAGCAAGATGCAGTCACAGTCATGGATCATACATAAATGTGTGTGGGCAAGTGCCTGTGCATGTGCTTCCCATAGGACATGTCTGAAATAGGAGTCTGGAATTCCCAAATGCTAAGTCCACTCCTGTGAGAAAAAGATTGAGACAGTAGTGTCTTTGATTTTTATTTTACAGAGTAAAAAGCACCATATTGTTATGGAAGTTCCTCAAATCCAGTCCTCCACAGGCAGATAGAAGAAAGGGGTAATTGATACAGAAGATGATTCACTAGAAAAGAAGGAATAAGAAAGTGCTTAGCTTTCAATGTCAATGCTGGAAAGCACAGTAAAATGATACAAGCCTGATAACAGTAAAGAGATATTGTGAAGCCTTATACTTCCAAAAGCAGCCTCACACTTTAAAAGCCTGCCTTTCAGAAAATTGAAGTGCATTTTCAGAAAGGGGTTTATGGTTTGTTCTATTTTATGTTGCCAGTCTGGGTACAGCTTGCTTTTTCCACCTATTGAGAACATCTCAGTGTATTCATCTGCAGTTGAAAAACAGTGCCAGATATTTATGATTTTTAATCTATTTAAAGCATCTAATAAAATTGCAGTGATCAGGGGGAGCTAAATCAAACCAGTGTAACAATTATCTGGCTCTATGTATTAGGGATCTGTTGTTCATTGACAATGGAGGACTCCTAGAAAGGAATACAATGAAAAGAGCTAGCAGTATTAGCTAAAGCAAACATAAATACACAATGTCTTCATAATGTATCTTAATGTGACTTAATATCTATCATAAAGCTCTTCCAGTCAAATAAAAGTTCTATCTCAAACCTTATTTTATCTGTCAACAAGAAGCACAGTCACAAATTGTTGCTCTCTGGTAGCAAGAGTAACTTCTGGATTATACAGATAAAATGCACATAATGCAAATCTTTTAAAAAGAAACACACTGAAAGAGAATTAAAATCCATCTTACAGCTGCCTCTTATGTCAGCATATATACTTGTATATGTATGCTCCCCACTCTCAGCTTTTTCTTAACAAAATTGCAAAGCTCAGGATCTGATAACCAAGCATGACCTCTGTCTTTGTCTTAGTCTGCTTTGATGGTGATATGATTTGAGGACTCATACAAATTTTGTATTCCAACAGGCTTTGCAGTTCAATTCAGACTTATATTCTTCAGATGATCCTGCTCAGAAAGGATTCCTTCATGAATAAATAAATTCTTGTCAAAGTAGTTTTAACCCTCTGCCACTAAATTAATGGCTGTTTGTATTCTGAAAATGAACTATCCTTTCAATATGGTCTTTTGCTTTTATCTGTGCTCATATTCTGTTCTAATGTAGATGCTTATAAATTGCTTGTGCCGTCAAATTAGACTACCTTTATAGACAGTGGGGAGGAACTGGTGTTTCAGATTATAATTTATTCCACAAATTTGTATGTGAATGTCCTGGTCTGAGACAGGATGAAGCAAATTTCCTTTTACTGTTTGTGTTTTTGTTTTGTTTTTTTCTTCAGTGAACTCTCTTTTAAGCAGCTCACTTGCTGAAAGTAGCAACAGGACTTGAGGGTGTTGGCTGCTGACAAGCTGAAAAGGAGCCAGCAATGTGTACTTACAGTCCAGAAAGCCAACAATCCCGGGCTGCACAAAAAAAAAAAAATTGTGGCCAGCATGTCAAGAGAGGTGATTCCCCCCTTCTACTCCATTCTCCTGAGACCCCACCTGCAGTACTGTGCCTGGTTCTGGAGCCTCCAACATAAGAAGGACATGGAGCTATTGGAGTAAGTCAAGAGGAAAGTCATGAAGATGATCAGAAGGCTGGAGCACCTCTCTTATGAGGACAGGCTGAGAGGGTTTGGGTTGTTCAGCATGGAGAAGAGAAGGCTCTAGGGAGACCTTAGGGCAGCCTTCCAGTACCTAAAGGGGCTACAGAAAAGCTGGGGAGGGACTTTTTACAAGGGCTTGGAGTGAGAGGACAAGGGATAATGGAATAAAACTGGAAGGGAGGAAATTTAGCTTAGACTTTAGGAAGAAATTCTTCAGTGTGAGGGTGGTGAGACACTGGCACAGGTTGCCGAGAGAGAAGTTGTGGCTGCCCTCTTACTGGAAGTTTTAAGGCCAGGTTGGATGGGGCTTAGAGACACCTGGTCTAGGGTGAGGTGTCCCTGCTCATGCAGGGGTGGTTGGAACTGGATGATCTTTACGGTTCCTTCCAAATCAAACCATTCTAGGATTCCATAGAACAGGAATTGTGTTGGGTTTGCATGGCACCATTTTGGTAAAGAGAGGGTTTACACAAGTGGCTTATTTAAGAACCTGCTAAAAGCTTCCCTCATGTCTGATAGAACGAATGTCAACCAGCTCCAAGATGGACCCACCATTGCCCAAGGCTGAGCCCATCAGAAAGGGGGTAGTGCCTCTGGGAGAATGTATTTAAGAGCAAGGAAAAAAAGCTACACAGTTGCAGCTGGAGAAAGGAGTGAGAATATGTGACAGGAACAATTCTGTAGACACTAAGGTCAGGGAAGAATAAGCAGCAAGAGATGCTCCAGACACCAGAGCAGAGATTCCCCTGCAGTCCATGGTGAAGACCATGATGAGGCAGGTGGTTCCCCTGCAGCCTGTGGAAGACCCCGTGTTGGATCAGGTCGCTGCCTGAAGGAGTCTGTGACCTCATGGAAAACCCACACTGGAACAAGCTCCTGGCTGGACCCGTGGACCCATGCAGAGAGGAGTCCACATTGCAGCAAGTTTACTGGAGGGAGTTGTGACTCCATGGGGGACTCATCTGGAGCAGTCTGTTTCTGAAGGCCTGCCCTCCCAGGAAAGGACCCACGCAGCAACAGTTTGTGAAGAACTGCATCCTGTGAGAAGGACTCACATTGGAGGAGTTTGTGAAGGAGTGTTTCCTGTGGGAGGGTTCCCACGCTGGAGTAGGAGAAGAGTGTGAGGAGGTGTAACCATGAGGAGGAAGAAGTGGCAGAGACAACATGTGATGAACTTACCACAACCCCCATTCCCATCCCTCTGTGCTGATAGGAGGGAGCAGGTAGAGAAATTGGGAATGAAGTAGATCTCAGGAAGAAGGAAAGGATGGGGGAAAGGTGTTTTGAGATTTGATTTTATTTCTCATTTTCCTGCTCCGATTTCTTTGATAATAAAAGAAACAGATTTCCCCAGGTTGAGTCTGTGTTGCCCTGATGGTAACTGGTGAGCGATGTCCCTGTCCTTATCTAGACCCACAAGCTTATTGTTATATTTTCTCTCCCCTGCCAAGCTGAGGAAGGGTGACAGAGCAGCTTTGGTGGGCACCTGGCCTCCAGCTGGGGTCAGCCCACCACAGGAATTTATTATTTTGTATGCTCCTCCACTGGGATTTGTGTGCTTAACAGTTTTTTTCTGGAAATAGTAAGAGTGAGATATTTTTCCAACAAGATGATATTGAAAGGAATTGTCCTATGTCAGAAATCTGACATTCTATAATTATTTATTTTATGTATAGATTTGTCCATTTAATAGATCAAATTTTCTGATTGCCTCTTAATCACTAATGGATTTAGCCTCCAAATACTCTTGAAGGTTAGGTAAACACTAAATATCTCCAGTTTCAAAAAGGGAACTGAAGAAGAGAGTAGTCGCTTAAGTTTCCATGGTATTCAGCAGCTGCTTTTTAAAGATGAAGTCAAGAGAAATAACAGCTCTCAGCACTTCTGAAAATCAAGTGATAATGGACTTAATTAAGTGAGAAGTAAGTCAGTGTCAGAACTAAGAATACAGCTGAGTTTTTGTAACTGCCTTTTAGATTTTAAACATTTCTTTTCTTCTTTTAGTCAGCAATCAGTAATGAGCACTGATTGCAATCATTTTAATACATAAGACTGCCAGATTAAATACAATGTAAGAATATCTGCAGATTTTTAACAGGATCAACTGATTGCTTTATAGAGTACCAAAAAGCAGAGAGCAGAAAAGCAGTATGACAAGTGCAGCTGTACCTTCATGTCCTACCCTAGAGAACTAAGAGATCTTAGAAATGCCCAGGAAAACTACATGAGGGTTCATGTCTCAGATGTAAATAGCCTGTATTTCCTAGGAAACATTCATGTTTCAATAGTTCAATAAATACTGGATGGCAGGATCCTCCTTTTTTAAAAAAAAAAAATTATTTTATAGCAAGATTTTTTTTTCCATGTCTTAAAAATCAGAATATTCACTTCCAGTGCTCTAGGCATTTTTAATGCTGGGACAAATCAAACATCAGAATTAATTTGCTCTCTTGGCCCCCAAAGCCAGGCTCATAGTTCATTTTAATGGGAGTTTTGTCTGTGTAAGAATTAATTTATTATTCTTAATTACTTTACTGCAGTAATGCTTAACAGCCCCAGCTGTGCTCCCTTAACCCTGTGTTGCTAGGCAGCCTAAAATCATAGATAGTTCTCTGCAGAGAACTCCTAGTTTAAAGGCAAGACTTAGCCCACCTGTGCTGAGCAACTAAGCACAGTCTGTAGGACAACAAGGTGCTGTAGTCAAGAAACAGCAATTTGCAGCCCATGGTGTAACTATGGTTCTCTGGACTTGCTCAAACAGCTCCATGTCCTCTTATGCTGGGGACTCCAGAACTGGACACAGTACTCCAGGGAAGTCTTAAGAGAGTGGCAGAATCACCTCCCTCCACCTGCTGGTCATGCTTCTATAAACACTGGATGTTCACCAGAAATGGACTGAGAGTAGCTGGTGTGGAGGACAGGAATGTTGATGTTGTTTCTGTTAGCCTTATTTCTTGGGGAAAAAATATAAAAATATTCCTTTTCCAATTGTTGTTGCATATTTGCTAAACATTAACAAACACATTTTCTCTCTTTTTAAAGCTTAGGCTACAGCTTCCTCTACCTCTAAAATTTTAACTGTCACCTTTTTCCCTTTCTTCTTTTGTTATTATATGATGTTCTACTGATATATTCCTTTAGTAGAAATGCACATAGATTTCTCATTACAATGAATAGTATCTTTGGTGTTTTCTCTTGTACATAGTATCATTGTGAAGGAAACAGACACAGTGGCAACTCAAGGGAGGTGATGGGTTTTGTGACAGTCTGGTTCAGTTGACTTCTAGGAATTTCCATCAAAAACTCATGGAAATGTCCATCAGGGATGGTGCAGAGAACAAGTAAACCTGAGAGACTAAATAACATTTATTCCCCAAATTCCTGGAGCTCAAAGACATACCTGATGTGTTTTGAGTGGCATGAATGAATAGGTGCAGCTGACTGAAAATAGATAGTTTTCTTTATTTGAAAATCACTTTATCTGACTGCAAATCTGGGGCTGGTGAAACAATGGCATCAGCAGAAAGAAATACAGGACATGTGAGAATTACAGCTTTAGGCATTTCTCTTTTACCTTTTCTGCATGGGTGGATGACTCCAATGTTATCACACTAATTACCAGGGGAAAAAAAAATAAATAATAAAAATATATATATATTTCTAACAGGTTGCATAACTTCTTTTAAAAATTGTGATTTTGTACTAGACAGCTGGAGGAGAGGAGAAAGGGTCTGAAGGGTATCTAGTTTTGGTAGAAAAATTGCAAAAAAACCACAAGTAAACATTTTATTTTTCCCATTAATTTCTAATTGTTGCAGGGTTTCTCTAAGCCTATGTGCAGGAGGGATCCAGTCAAGTTTTACTCCCTTAAAATGCATGGTCTCCAGATTAATGATACAAATATACTAATGTATTTTAATGGATGCATCAAAGCAAGAGAGAATGTGCTGGTGACTGTAACACAACCAAAAGCCAGCTCCTTCAGACAGAACCATGACATTCTCTGTCCTGGATTGTCAGCAGGGGAAGCAATGTGCATCAGTAAGTAGGAGCAATACAGGTTTGTGTTAAGAATGCTAGAAGTGAAAAATACTAATTTTTTGGGCAGAATAGCCCAGTAGCATTGAGATTTCAAGACCTACCAAACAAAACTGATATTAACTTGAGTGATTCAGGAAGAGTCACCAAATAGTCAGTGACAGCACCTGTATTCCCCCACAAAGTGCTGACTGTCTCCCAGGACAATCTGTTGGTATCAGTGGGAAGATGTGAGTGCTGAGCACCTTGCCAGATCAGGCTTTTTTTCGGGGGACATGAACAGGTAGATTATTTGAAAAAATTCTCACTCATTTGTGTTAGTGCTTAGCTGCAGTGTGAGAGTTTGTAGTTCAGAGGAAGCAACCAGCCTTCCCTGATTATCCAGACCACTGGGAAGTGTAAAAAAAAATAATATTCAGTTCCTCTTCAATGAATGAACATTAATCACCCACCCACCCATCTATCCTTCTCTCCATGACCAGCTGTTAACCTCTCAAATGGCCATGCTGAGGGCCAAACAGACTCCCAGCCTATGCTGTTCCCATCCACATTCTTGCAAAACAGCAATATTGCAAACCAAAATGCTTTCTTCCAGCACAATTAGCCCAGCCCTTACTGAGCCCATGTAACTCCTTCAAGTCAGGCAATCAGCCAGCTTTTGTAAGTGGCTAATATTTTAAAAGTCTTTTATAGAATATATGCCCCACTTTTCTGAAGGTCAGCTAATGTTACGGCAGATGTAAGCCATTAGAAAAACTGTACAGATTCTGTGACATTTGCTTAGTCTTTATATACTTACTATTATTATTATTAAATATTTGTCAGACAAAGCATCCATTAAGTAATAAATTATGTATTTCTCATCCTGCCTGTATTTGTGACAATGGGATATGTTATTAAGAAAAACTATGCTCGGAAATGGAAGCAGCTTGGAGAGGTAAAAATCCCACTCTCAGTATAAAATGAGTAAAATGAAATAATACAAAAGGACTTAAGAAGTAATGAAAAAATAAATGGTACTTTCACCAAGTTCAGTTTTGCACATCTATTATAACACACATAAAGATAACCTAGGTTAAACTGATTGCTATGCCTGCCACCTGCCTTCAAATTACCTAGAGCATCACTGAGTAACAGACCCACTTAAATGTGTGAGTCCACAGATCAAAAAGATTCAAGCTGGTGGAACTGGAGCCAAAATACAAAAATAATGCATATAATTTAAAAGTAAGAAAGCATTTTAGGTATTATTTATTGGATTAAGTGCTGTCTTCAAACTACAGGGAGCTGTCTTCTTGGTAAAACCAAGTATGATACCCTGGGCAAGACCAATAGTGTTCCCCATGAACTAGAAGTCTATGCAACTAAAGACAGCAGAGTAAAATGAGCAGAAGAACTGCCATATACTGCACAGGAATGAAGTGTTCAGTGTACCTCAAACATGAGGTACATGGCAAGCTAGCACAAAATCTTTCTTCATAGTTATTGTACCTCTAACACAAAGTTACACCTGGGTACTTCCATCACATTTATCCTCGTTATTCACTAGGGTTCACAAAAACATCTCCATCTCAGCAGTATGAGGAACAGTATGACTAAATGTCTCTATTTTATAGTTGACCAGTTCTTCGATACAAACACGTCTCCTTCCTTTTTAAGAACAGACACTTTTTAATGATTAATTCCCCACCAAGACAAGTTTCTTGCAAAAACTCAGCAATAAAGTTTTAGGAGAGCATTTCATCTTTCCAGTAAAGAATCTCAGTGCATTATCTGAAGAAATTTGTCATTTTTAGAGGTTTACATCATAAAACATATCTCAGTTGCCATTTTCACCTCTTTTATACAAAGTTTCCATCCATAAGCAAGCTTGAATTTTGGCCAAAGGAAATTGAAATCATGCTGTTTTCTGAAAATTCAGAGTCAGCCAATTATATTTTCATATAGCATTCAGTTGGAATATAGTGTGACTGTGTAGTCCTGTAATAATATATAGTTATTGCAAATAACAGCCCAGGTGCCTTGTACTGAGGCTTGTACAGGACTGAGGCTTGCCAGGCTGGCAGTGTCCAAACCTCTCTTAACCTGCCTGTACAAAGCAAATTTGTACAATTTGCTTTAGCTGTAACAGCAATCTCATTAATTGATTATGTGTCTGACTGATTTGCTTTGCTTTTGTTATCTTTATGTGGTGCAACTGCAGTTTAAAGATAGCAGTAACATCTAGTTATTCTGTGTGGAATGAGATATTTACGACTCTAACACAGTGTTGTAGAGTACAGAAATACAAACCTGGCACAATAGTAGAGGCCCTGAGGGGTGGAGGCACAGGATGGAGCATAGAGGAGTGGAGGCATGGGATGATTAGAGATGGAGAACAGGCTGGCAATGCAGAACCCCGCTAGAGACAGCTGACAAAAACAAAACCATCAACATGACCATCATATTCCTTCTGATGAAGGACTCCAGATGCTGGCAGCTGTTTGTGGCATCCCTACCCACCCATCCATTGGCAAGACCCAGAGAAGCAAAGGTAGGGTGAGTGCAACAACAGGAAAAGAGGTAGAAACTAAGATGTAAGTGTGTAACCATTTTAAATGCATCTTTACTCTTTCTTCTTCTGTAACAATTTGTTCTGCACTAATAAAGATTAGACTCCCAGGATTTCAAGGAGCAAGAAATATATATACTTATAGTAGAAAGAAATTATTTGCTTTATTGTATATAATGTGCTTCCTCTTTGCCCATAATTTTTTTGAGCATAACAATAGAAAGTTACCAAATTAGCATCCTTAAATTAGATATTAATGATTTCATATAGATTTTCTGCACAATTTTGCAGCCATCTTCGATAATTCGTTCCATGTGTTCAATGTGAATGCTTAAATCATTAAGAGTAATTCCACAGAAAAACTGCAGCACTAAAATAAATCTGAAAAGAACATAGAATCATAGAATTCTAGAATGGTTTGAGTTGGAAGGAACCATAAAGATAATCTAGTTCCAAACCCCCTGCAATGAGCAGGGACACCTTGCACTAGACCAGGTGGCTCAAAGCCCCATTCAACCTGGCCTTGAACACTTCCAGGAAGTGGCATCCACAGCTTCGCTGGGCAATCTGTTTCAGTGTTTCACCACCCTGACACTAAAGAATTTCTTCCTAATATCTAACCTAAATCTACTGTCTTCCAGATCAAAACCATTCCCCCTCATCCTACCACTCCATAGTTTTGTAAAAAAACCCTCCCCAGCTTTCCTGTAGCCCCTTCAGGTGCTGGAAGGCCACTTCAAGGCCTCCCCAGACTGAACAGCCCCAATTGTCTCAGCCTGTCACCTCACAGAAGAGGTGCTCCAGCCCTTTGTGACCCCTGTCTGGAATTTCTCCAGAAGTTCTGTGTCCTTCTATGTTGGGGACTCCAGACTGGACACAGTACTCCTTGCAGGGTCTCATGAGAGCCAAGTAAAGGAGTAGAATCACCTCTCTCAACCTGTTGGACATGCTTCTTTTCATACAGCCCAGGACAGTTTCTTTCTGAGCTGCAAGTACACATTGATGGTTCATATTGAGCTTCTCATCCACCGTAACTCCCAAGTCCTTCTCCTCCAGACTGTTTTCAATCCATTCTCCCCCTAGCCTGTAATTGTGCTTGGGATTGCCCTGACACAGGTGCAGGAACTTGCACTTGGCCTGGTTGAACTTCATGCAGTTTGCACAAGCCTACTTCTCAAGTCTGGCAAGGCCCCTGTGGATGGCATCCCTTCCCTTCAGCATGTTGACCTCAGCACACACTTTGGCATCATCAGCAAACTTGCTGAGGGTGCACTCAATACAAAGATGTTAGTAGCACCTGTCCAAGTACCAACTGTGGGGAACATCACTCAGCACAGGTCTCCATTTGGACATTGCACTGTTGATCACCACTCATTGAGTGCAACCATGCAGCCAGTTCTTTACTTAATGAGTGGTCCATCCATCGAATCCATACTGTTCCAGTTTTGGTGCCAGGATGTTGTGCGGGACAGTGTCAGAAGCTTTGCACAGGTCCGAGTAGATGACATTGGTTGCTCTTCCTTTGTCCACTGATGCTGTGACCCCATTATACAAGACCACCAAGATGGTCAGGCAGGACTTGCGCTTGGTGGAGCCATGTTGGCTGTCACCAATGACCCTTCTGTTTTCCACGTTCCTTAGCAGAGCCTTCAGGAGGATCTGCTCCACTATGTTGCTCAGCACAGAGGTGAGACTGATTGGTCTGTAGTTACTTGGGTCTTTTTATCACTTCTTGAAAATGTGTTATGTTTCCCCTTTTCCAGTCAGTGGGGACTTCTCCAGACTGCCAAGACTTCTCAAATATGATGGACAGAGACTTACATATGACCTGCTCTTCCTTGTTTTTCAAGAAAGTTGTATATTACTCAAGTTACAGTGTGTTTTTTGTCTTGCAAATAATAAATTGAACTGGTTCCTGTGAAAGTGGTATTCATAAAATGTTAACATAACTCATATTTGCAACTATTCCGGTGACTATAACAATTATTATGATAAAAATTCTTCAGAATTCAAATGCTCCTGAGAACAGAAAGTCTGCAGTCTGCAAAGGCAATAAGGTACTGGGTACTTTGAGGATCAGCAGGGCTTCACTTACTCCTTATCACTGTGTGGAAACTACAAGTTTATTGATCAATATTTTTAAAGCCATTTCCTGAGCTTCATTTTTTTTTTTTTTTTTTTTTTTTTTCTAATTTCCTCTTTAAAGTCCTGCCTGGTCACTATACACCTTTGCTCCATGATACATTGAGGTTGGACTAGATGACCTTTAAAGGTCCCCTCCACCCCAGGCTATTCTATGATGATTCTGTGATCATAGTTTCATCCTTTACAACATGTCTATTTCTAGTTCGAACTTGTGATCTGTTCTTAGTTCTGCTGTCCATTTGGCCCATGCTTCAAACCCTCACTTTTCTCCAGCTTCAGATATTTATTGCCCCTTTGATTCTTGAGTAACCCAGCATTCATACATCTGTGTGACAAACTGACAAAGTGTAGCCCATATCACTGCACCCTCTGGCCTCACCAATGGGTGGTCTTTTGTTTTAGCATTTCTGTGGTTGAAGAAGACACTTTTACCTGTTTTTACCAGAGAAGACACCTTTACCTGGTCCTTTACTTACAGATGTTTAGTCACTCGTGGCGAGGAGATAAGGGGTGACAACACAATTCCATCACATCTCTTCAGATCCCTTTTTCAGAGTCATTGGCATCTGAGACTTCCCCAGTTAGTAGCTGAAGAGCAGACGAGTAAAAGGAAAGTCTGAGGAAATTAAAATATGCAAATATTTTTTCCAGGTGTTGAAAATGTGGGTTTAATTTTCCAGGGGTTTCTATTGGGAATTATCACAAAACCAGAACTGAAAGAATTCAAATGAGAAATTTCCATAATAAATCTATTTGAAAGGGTTTTTTACAGGCACATTCAATTGGACTCAAGTGTTTAGGATTCTTTCTGAAAATGCTCCTGCTAAATACTATTAGAAATGTTACTGGCATTTCAAACTGCAAGTAAAAATCCACAAATAAAATACCAAATTCAACCTCCTGAATGTATAATAAGTTATTCTCCATATATAATTTTATCAACATTGTGGTCAGTTTTAAGAGACAGAGAGGAAAAGGTGGTAAAATCATTGATGTACTTGCAAAGCTTGGGATAACTAGAACAAACTATCATTTAATATCTTTGCCAGGGGAGGCTTGCAACAATGATCTAAGCCAGCCAGCTAACTCTGTTCTCAGTTTACACCCACTCAGCTCCATAACAGCCTTCAGAAAAAGACAGATGCAGGGGTGTGAAATATCATGTGGCAAGCTCAGCGATGATCAGCAGTGCATCTGTCAAATGCTCAGAGAGCAGCAGGGCACAGGGCTGCAGAGACCCTCTGCAAAGTAAGGAAGAACGCAGGACTGACAGCTGGACTAAAGGAACAAGTGAAGCCCACTATGTTCATGAAAACCAACTACAATTTCTCCCTTTTAAAATTAACATCTGCTTTAATTTACCTAAAATTGCAGAATTCATTGTTTTCTCCCCCCCTGCTTCTTTCTTCTTCTTGAGTGCATTTGTATCTTGAACTATTAGCTTGTCATATGTGTGATTAGGTTTTGAAATTTGGAATTTAGCTCAGTTATGCTGCCATGTGTCAGGATCTGGTACCATCTGTCAAAATAACTCACTTGGATTCCAATTACTTCCAAACTGGTGGCAACATGGAGTTCTCTCAGAACTCATGGCATTCAATAATTTTGCACATGTATAAATTCAGTGTCATAGTTATTTACCTCATAGTACAAGTGTTTTATCTGTATGTGTCTCCTAATCTACCATTCCATATTATAAAATGATCACAGACTTAATCTAAATTCCAAAATTTGACAGCTGGATTTTTTTTTCTAATTCTATACGAGAAGCTTTTTTAAATTCTTAATTTATAACATTTTCTGATATTTCAAGTCCGTGTATTATTTGTTCACAGAATGGCTTTGAACAAGTGAGCTCCTACCTCCTATGAGGACAGGACTCATTGCACCTTGCACTCAGTGTTCTAAAATTTGATCACCCACAGCCAGTCAATGTCAAAGAGTTGAATCCTCAATCAGTAAGATAACTTGCCTTGTAGAGGTGTCTGTCTCACTCCACTAACTGCTAAATCATGCTCCTTCTCCAAACACATGAAATATATATATTAAAAAAAAAAAAAAAAAAAAAAGAGTATTTATTTCTATTTTGGTGATTATCCAAATCAACCTACTCAGGGAAATGTTATGTGATATCAGAACGTTTTTAATATATCAGAGCACACAAAAAAAAGATCAATAACTAGAATAACAGCAAAATTAAAACAAAAAGATACACATTTTAAACTGAAAACTCAAATCATATTGGAAAGAACAAAGAATGTGAGGTTACAAAACAAGGCTGGTAATTAAAAATTAAAAATTGAGCTAAAATCAGCGCAAATCCCGAAAGAAGTATTGTCTTTTGCAAGCTAAAGAAATAGCTTTATTTCATTCACATTCATTCATTACTCATTTAATAGTCATTAAATGAATGTAGAAATGGAGCTGAAATTAGTAGCAAGAGAGAAGCAGAAAAAGAATTGAACCAAGACTCCCTGATTCTCAGTCTCCTACCACAGTCTCAATCTTACTCCACAGGTCAAACTTCTTCCTTGAGGTCCTGGAATTCTGTGATTCAAAGATTCTTCAGTGCTGCTACTGGTGGGTTGTCTTTTAAATTTTTGGTAGCCTGTGCCCTAATCTGCTTCTTATTTGCCATCACATTTGCTACTCTCTGTTCTCACCTTTATTTCTTCTTGGATGACTCTTTTCTGTAAAAACTATTTAGCTGCATAAATGATCTCACCAACTTTTTCACCTGTTTCATTGTAGGATTCATTTGAAGTAATTTTTCTTCTAACTTAATTTTCAAAGCCAATTATGACTTATCTCCATCTTGCTGTGCTATACATTCAAATCATTACTTGTAAGATCATCATGCAATGAATCACCTCTTATTTTTTATTTGAAAATTAAGCCATAAATAAAATACTCAGAACTCCTTCATTATAAAAACAATGGATCTGTGACTAGTTAGGTGAATTGAAGTGAGTGTATTTATGAAATGGAAAAATGCAGATGAGGAGGATTTCCTTGTACTGGGTAGCAAAGATTTAGAAAGAAATTATTGTTGTATGAAAATGGAAATGTTTGAATGAAGAAATTAATAGATTTTACATTTCTTATTGTGAAGGAACTCAGGGAGGACAGGGCTACTGAAGGCAACATTAAAGGAAGGCAGAAGGAAATCTAGGAGTTGGAAATATTCTAGTCCTGTTTTCAAAAGGGTGAGAATAAGGAACAAAAAGAAACAAAGCAAAAAGCTAAACTTCAAAGTATGGGAATCCAAGGAGTCATCCTGGGGAGTTAAACCACTTGCAGTCACAGGAGACCACCAGGCATCCATAGCAGTGACAATATGGTTAAGCCAGATAATCAATCTGAGCTGGGTCTCAGCACACAGTGCAGCATGTCCCAAAATGCATCTGCTTCTCACTCTGCAGAAAGTGCCAAAGACTGGGAAGGGGGTACCCAGCTTCCCTACCCAGGGACTGAGGCAACGGGGGTGTCCCCTTTTATTTAGCTCTGTGGGTCATTCCTCAGAGGCAATAACTTTTTTCTTGGTCTGCCTGGCGTGTTGACATCCTATGTTTTCTGAATCACCCAGCAGCTCTGAATACCAGATATTAATGAGATGCACACTTCCCCTGCAAGATTGGCCATTATAGTAGGCAGTCTATCTGTGGCCCCCTCTGGTCAACTTTGTCCTGCACTTGAGCACCTCCATTTGGTGAAGCTCTACAAGCATAGGCCTCACCGAGGTACTCAACAAAGATGAAAACCAGCCAACCAGGAACAAAATGCTGCAGCAGTTTCTGCAAAACTGCATTGGATCAAAACATGTGGGGTTTTTAAGCTTGTTAAGGAGAAATAAAATAAAATAAAATAAAATAAAATAAACTAAAATAAAATAAAATAAATAAAATGTAAAAGAAATAGCCATAGTGGTGACCAAAATACGAAGTTCCACTTCAACATGAGGAGAACCATCTTTCCTGCAAGGGTGACAGAGCACTGGAACAGGCTACCCGGAGAGATTGTGGAGTCTCCTTCTCTGGAGACTTTCCAAATCCACCTGGATGCTTTCCAATTTGGTCTGCCCTAGGTGGTCCTGTTTTGGCAGGCAGGTTTGACTAGATGATCTCCAAAGGTCCCTTCCAACCCTTACCATTCTGTGATTCTGTGATTTTTTTTCCATTCATCCATTCATCCATCCATCCATTCCTGAACCTACTCCAGACCCACCATATGTTGCAGTGCCCTCATGTTTTCTCAAATGGCTTCCTTCACAGTTGTACTCAGTTTGTGGTCTTAAGAGCATGACAGAGGAAAGCTAGAGGCACTGTTGGTGATCTGGGAAAAAACATGCCAGCAGGACTTTAAACTTACATATAGAAACAACTCTGTTCCAGAATGTTAACTGTGGAATAAGAATTTCAATTTGGACTCAGCAGTTTCCAACCTCCCTGCGTTGTGCACACATTCCTCATGCCCAGGGAAGTCACTGCAGTCCCCACCACAGCCATAACCCCTTCATTTCCAGCTGTCAGCTCTGCATCTTCCCTTTAATTAAGGGAACTAGCCAAAGGAAAGCCATTACCATTCGACAGCATAAAAATGTCGTTTTCAAGGCTTTTAAAATCCATTCAAGTGCTGCAGGAGCCAGAGTTACTCTGCTGAAGTGAGGCAAACAAGTTTGCAGAATAGGAATTAACTCACAGCAGAATTTTCAGTAGCTGGACAAATTACTGGGGAGATTACACACCTGCTATCACTCCTGTGTCCATTTTTTACAGCTAGATCTGTTCTGTTTGGGTGCTTCTCTGTGTATTACTGAGGATCAAAAAACTATTTGAATAGGCTTTGTTCTTGCAGAGCACCTTAAGGAGTAAAAAAGCCCAACAAAGCACATACAGCAGCAAAATTTCATTAGTTCAGTTGCACACTGCATTTCCCTGGTCATTACAGCACTTTTCTATATGCAATTCTGAAAGTAGAATGAAATACTAACAAAAGAGTAAGAAAGGAGAAGGTAAAGTAGGATACCTTAGGGAAAGTTTAAATATAGGTCTTAATTTGGAACCAGATAATACAGATGGAAGCAATTAGAAAGGCAGAGAAAACAGAATATTTAGTTAATGTTTTGTTCTGTTTAATATTACTCCTATCCAGTGTTTTCTGTTTGTGTTAATCAGCACATTACAATTACCATGTTGTCTCTGACCTGAGGCTCCTGGTGCTGTCTCTTGCTGTGGCAGCACTGCGTGCCTTGCATCTTCTGTTTAGCTGGACAGGGTGGCTGTTATCTTAAGGATGTGTCTAGAGCTGCAGACAGAGGACAGAAGGGTTTGATTTGAAATAGAATGCTGAAGTTCTAATGCTGAAACCATCATCATGCAAACTAAAATAAATTAAGATAAAATTGTCAACAAATTTCCTTAAATAAATGTACTCATGGTGATAACCAGACAAAAGTATGTCACTTCTGTGTTTCTCTCCTCAAAAACTGAGCTGTCACAAGAAGCTGCAGCACGAGGGCATGACATAGTACAAAAAGGGAGATGGAGGGAGTTACACCAGAGTTAGCATTAGTGTTCTGAAATGTTTATGACATTAGATCACCTTTAACTAACACCATCTTCCAGGTAGGTGGGACCAGTAGATCATCTGGAGATTCAAGAATGAAAGTGCCTCACTGCTAGATCTTCATCTGAGCATGGTAAATGTAGACCTCAAGTGTTACATTTGGGCTTAAGAGAGGAAGGAATCAGTCAATTTTGAGAAATTTGGCTGTGTTTTCTGAGCCTGCTTTAAAACACTGTTGTAAAGCAGGTACTGGTTTGTTAAAGAGAATATATTAGATGGCAAAACTTATACCTATAACCCTCAGATGCTGCAAAGGGTTTAACAGCTATGTGTGTGTCCCTTTCACATGAAGTGCTAAGGGGTCTAGAGCAGTTCATCCTACCTTTTCTAGTCAATCTTTGTCTGAGGTGTCTGCTTCATAAGCACCTGATAAGCACCTGGCATAAGGCACCTGATTAAAGTGCTCCTTCCATTATGTGCACATCAAGAATGTTCCCATAAGTACCACAATCTCAACTTGTCAACTAAAACTGTGAATGTGAAGTCAGCCCATGGAACGACATAATTTGGTCTCTGAGCAAGGCATTCCTCTTGCTCCCATATGATAGTGGGAAATGTCATTCTTGGAAAAAACTGAGTGAGAAAGAAAGCATCAGTTTTACTGCATAGGTTACAAGTGAAGACAACCTGGATAGCTTCCAGGATGTGATGAAGAACCATGAAATCATCCTGGGATGCTGATGGTGAAATCATTCCAATATGTTATAGATGTAAATTTTCATCTTTTGATTGTCTCTGTCTCTTTGTGCCAGTTCACCCCCGCCCCCCTTTTTTTTTTTCTTTTCTTCCTTTTCTGGCTCTACAGTCCATTAGACCATAATCCTGTTGCTTCCCCCTGCAGAGTTGAGTGGGGATATTGTAATCAGCACTTCAGACACATGTTCACAGGAAAATGCCAATGAATTTTAAAAAATTTTATCAGTGACTGCAGGAAAGTCACCTTAAAGTCCTTGTAATCAGCATGAAAATAATCTACAGTACAATTAAAGAAGTCAGTCTCAAAGCACTTATTTAGATGAATATAAAGAGAAAAGTGTCATCCACAATAATTTATCTGGTCTAAGATAAACCTCGAACACCCACAGTGCTTAACCCATACAATAGTTTCAATGTTTCCACCATCATAGTCCATACTGGGAAGTGATGTGTAGGCGGTGAGCTTTCATACAGCACGGGAGGCACAGGGAATGGTATTACTGTTTGTGACATGATAGTGCCCAGCAAATCAGTATCTCACTGTGCTGCCACAGTTAGAATAGATGTTATGAGAGACTAGACAGTTAAGAAAGCAGCAGGTTAAAGGAAAAAGCAATGCACAGAGATGACTGACCTAGAGATCATGCAGCAAATTAACAGCAGTCAGGAAAAGAGCACACAGGTCAGCTCATCTGGCTACACCACCATCCAGAAGGCCTGGAGTAACACAGCCTTATCATCTTCCACTCTCTTACTGGCTAATGTCAAGGTCAGCATTTTTAGGGTGCCTCCCAGAAGTATAAATTGCCCACTTTACATGCAGTAAAGGTTCCCTTCTGTTGTCTTAAGAATTTCCCTGTATGCAAAAGCAACTTGTTATTTCCCATTGACACCTGTACCCCTTCCTTTCACACCATGAAACACTCATAAAGCAAGAGGCAGCAAAACCACTCTTAACTAATCTCCTACTCCATCAGTAGTAAGCCATTACTGGGTCATTAATAATTGCAATATAGTTTTGAATAACCACATTAAGCAGCTATTCTGCTAGCTGCTCTTAGTTATAGCACATGGGTTCAAATGTTCCAAATTTGCTCTTAAAACCAAATCTTTTTCCTAGCTGTTCTTAATGAGAGCATGCCATCATTCTCAAGCATTTCACATCCATGGCTTGAGAAAATTAAGTGTGACATCTTAAAAAATAAAAATAGTGAGCACTCTGAGCCCCACTGCAACCTCAGCAGTGAGTCTGCTCACTACTCAGTGTGTGTAACCAAAAAAAAAGGCAAATGTGTCTCTAGCAGTTAACTTTCCCTTCCCACACTGCTCCGTTTATTGCTTATAATTTGATGACAGGTTAGAATTGGTTTATTTTATAAGCTTACAGTAATAACTTTTTCAGCTAAATTTAGTCAGGTACATGTAAGCTTGTTCTTAATTCCCTTTGTGGCCCATGAAAATAAATTAAAGTGTTCGGTGAAATTCCTCTGATCTGTTGTTCTACACTTCTGGGAGGAGCCATGACTTAAATGCCTGTACAGTGTCACGCCTTCCCCAGGTGCTGGTAGCAACAATGACTTTGTTCAGCCCTGAGAAACTGCTCATATCACAGGTTGAGAGACCTAGGAAAATACAGCTAAACAGTTTGGTGGTCAGTTGGGTAGCAACCAAAACTCTGAGTGTGGTAAAAAAAAAAAAAAAAGCTGCTGTTTTTTAGACACCAGGATGTTGATAATGCATTATTTTAATGTGAGGCTCAGTTTTCCATTCCCTTGCTCAATGGTCTGTGCTAGAGCAATAACCACAAACAAAGCCGAATTCCAAGGTCTTTCTCCATGGAGATTGTTTCCAGCAGGATGACCCCTAATCTGTAGTGGTGTCTGGTATTATCCCGCCTCAGATGCAGGACTCTACACTTGTCCTCATTTAACTTCATGAACTTCACCTTCGCTCAGCTCTCTAGCCTGTCTAGATCTCTAGGTCACAAGCAGGCCCAAAGTGCACCATAACTGGTGTCAGAGAGAAACATAGGAAAGATGAAGTCTGAGCTTCAGAACAGGTGGTTTATTTGGGCTACCCCCTAGCTCATTATCGTTTGGAAACCTTGGGTGCTGCTAATGCAGAGCTCTCGTCTGGCTGGCATTTCCCATGTCCTTCATGAGCTCATTATCAGGTTAGAGGACTAGACTAATTACAGTCTCCTGAATATCTATTTTATGCTGTGCTCTACATTGCCAGGGAGATGTAATCTTAAATAGCCACTTTCATTTCTACAGTTGTTTGACAGCTACTAATGCACTGCAGCCAGTGCAGTGGTAAGGAGGTTATTATTAGCCCTGTTGCGTAGGGAGGGGGAGATGAAATGCAAGAATCAAATTACTTTTCTCAAGTTGCAGAGGGCAAACGTGTCAGTGTGTCACGTGGGACGGGATGGCAGATGAATCACATATGCACAGATCAAGATTTATTGCATATAAACCTGAGGTCTTAACTCCTAAAAGTAGAAGGCGCAAACACAGTCAAATTGTAGGGCAATTGGGAGATTGGAACAGAAGTTGAAGTCTGAATGAAAATGGTATCTTAACAGTGAATTTTATTACTTGTAGTCAGATAAAACAATAAAGGTTAACCATGTAAATGCTAGCAACTTACTTATTATCAAGTTTTATACTAGGCCTAGAGCATTAATTACCGATCTTAAGGGATTCTATCATCTTTTAACTTAAAGATGAAAATTACTTAATGTTAAGTTTGCTAATAAAGATAATAAAGGATTTAATATCTTTCACCCTTGCCTGTCAGTACCTGGGTGTCCCTGTGGGTGCGTGGTAATTCTCCAGAATGAGTCTCTCTGGCAGGTGTCCCTGCTGGAGAGAAGGTCCTGCAACCTCCTGGGGTAGTGGATGGGAAGTCCCCTCAATCAAAGATGGGACCAGGCTTTTAGAGAATCAAGTGGATTGTCTGCTGTCTGCTGTCATTTAACTATTAGCCATACCTCCAACATGTCTCATTGGAGAATGAAAGGAAAACAGCAGAAAAAAACGTGAAGACCCAGTTGCCACCAAATAAACTCTCTTGTTTATCTGTTCATTCTTACTTTGTCTCCATCTCAGGCCTAGTTGTGGCTGGTCTGGTCTCCGTGTTCTTCAACACCAGAGAGCAGCTGGTGTTATAAACATCAACTTGGCCTCTGTACTTTTCAAGGTTGTTACCAGCTCAGAGTTTGCTGGGCCTTTTCCTTTCCACTCCAGGCCTGGCCTACAAAACAGAGGCAAAAGCATTTGAATCATAGAGGGAAATTGAGGCAGGAATATTGAGAGATGGAGCATCCCGCTACACAGTGTTACTCCTGCATCCAAGAGGTCTGGCTGTGGATCAGGAGGGATCTGGACTTGGAGACACAGATGAAAAACCTGCATCTTTGTCCTTGTACTAAAGGCACTTGCAGCTTTGTAGCAGAGGGCCAGCAAGAAAGAACAACCTATGTGCTTTCAGCTGCTTGGGAGGTACCAGGGTGGTGGAGGCTTTTTTCTGTGCTGTTTCCTGGCCCTTCCCCACCTGTGCAATGCCCACAGGCTCTCCAGAATTCCTCTAGATAAAAATAATCTGGCAATAAGTTGGTATTAAAGATAATTATTTTAAAAAAATTCTACAAAGGCAGAGAAAGAGCTGGTAACCTTACAGCAGATGCATTTTCCTGCTCTTTTGGCAGGAGGCTTTTGGTTAAATATTAGCCTGGTGATGAGTGGACCTTTGTGGAGAATGGACATTATTGTGTTTCAGGCATTTTTAAATAAAACCTTTGAAATTCCAGCAATGGCTTAGTGCCTACCTCCAAATGAAAGCCATTAACAAAGAGAACACTGCAGTCATAGAGCAACCATTGGAGCACTAATGGGCTGAGCAACAGACTTTAATTTTTTTCAAGTATAAATGCAGTTGTGACTGGAGTTATGGACGCTGCCTGTGAGGAACACCCATGCCTGCAGCTGCTTTATGGGTTAAGAAAAAGCTAAGGAAAAGCAGTGTGGGGTATCACTGAGATCTTTTATCAGTTATGTGCTCTTTAGAAATCAGACTACACGTAGATATCAAAGTTACTTGAGAAATGAGTTGAATCTGGGCTTTCCATTTACTTCACAGGTATCTCTGTGCTTTGAAATGAAGATGAATCACTGTGGTACCTGAAGGCTGATCCTTCCTCAGCAGGACTGGTAAGATCCAAGTGTAAGTGCTTCCCCTCAGATTGCCAGCATTTAAAAGCAAATACAACATCTATGTTATAACGTGTGTCAAGACAAGTGCTGAAAGGAGTCAATCTTGTCTATGCAAGTTTGCCACTTTTTTGCATAAAGTTCCAGGATTTATATCCATCTTAATGCCATTACTGGGAACTAGAATTGCCATTTTTGGTGACAAGAGAATTGAAGAGTAGGCTGGTTTTTAGCCCCATGTAGAAGGCAGTGCCTCCAGCACCTACACTAATATCAGAGGGAAAATCCATCTTAGTTAGAATGCAAAGGAAGAAATAGATTTCTTTAGTGCAGTGAGAAGGCAATGAGAGAAGTGCAATAGAAATATTTAGCAAATTAAAAAAAAAGAAACTAAAATGTTGTGCTTTAATATCAGCTATTTACTGCTTTGGCTCAGCGACCATTTTATGCAAAAGGCAGTAATTTAATGTACTAATGCATGACAATGTCACAATGAGATTCCAATTTCTAGAGTCTATTGTTATGATGAATGACACCTATTTTAGCAAAGAAATGGTATCTTTGAATGACACTTGTAGGTAATTTTATCTTGACTTTGCTGGCAGATTGAGACATAATGATGTTTTAAAAGAAATCTGTATACAAAGCTTAGAGCCTTACTCCCAAAACAAGGAAAAATGCTGCCTCTGAAGATGATGGGCTGTGGTGTTTGAGGCACACTGATAGAGATGCTACAGCACCTGCACACCATGAGGACCATCATCTGCACTCAACAGTTAATATAAGTAAATAGGAGTCTCTTCTAATCAGCTAATTTTTTAACTTTACAGTCAGTACAAGAAGGAAGTGTTTACCTCACCTGGATGGTTGCAAGCTCCTTCTTCTGTAGTCTGGTCTGTGCTTGAAGGTCTGCAGTTCTGTAGGAACCAAGAATTGCTCCTGCAGTAGGAAGCCCATAGATGTCATCTTGGATCTGCTGGTGGATGTGGAAGGAAGTTGGGTGACACAGTGAAAGGGAAGTCAAGGTGAAGGCTGCTTAGACTTTTATTTTCTGCAAAAATCTCCTTCTGCTGTCAAGAGGAAAGGAAAACTTCCAAAAGTTTGATTTCAGTTTCCTTCATCTTGGAGCAACAGCTACCACAGCAAGGAGCCAAAGGCACAGTTTGAGTGGTAAGGCAGTAGGTCTTACACCAGAGATGTAACACAGACACTGAGAGGCCTGAAACAGAGCCAGCTGCAAATAATATTGACTGGTGGGAATCAGGGGAGCTTTTTGGCTATGTTGGAGGGCAGAGTCACTTTTACATTGATTGTGGATTGCATCTGGGTAATGTCTTGTGTGGGCAACTGGGAAGCAAGAACTTCTGCATCTGTACATGCTGGCTACCTAAAATATGACAGGTGTAGAAATTCACAAAATTAAAATCTAATTAATTGAAACACAAATCTTGCTGAAAGAAGGAGAGAAAAACAAAACATAAAACATTAACAGGATAGCTAAGTATAACCCCTAGCTAACTGTCCCCTCTACCTTCAGCAGTGACACTGTAGGCAGATTCTGGGATTCGCAGGGCAAAAATGTTCACCTCTTTCTGATGAACAGCAAGCACCCAGAAGAACTTCTCCAGGACTTTCTCAGGTCTGTGCCAGCTGCAGCCCAGTGCTCATTGTCCTCATTCAATCTGTCACAGCAGATCTTCCACAGTCCCATTGTGGTCTATTACTTTATTTGCTACATCAGCTGGAGGTCAACAAGCAACCCTGGCATATTTAGGCTTTGTTAGCTGACCCCAACTTTTAAACATTGTTAAGTCAATAACATTTCCTCTGTCTTTTGGAATGAAACCTTTTTTTCTTTTCTTTTTTTTTTTTTTTTTTTTTTTTCCTTTTTTTTTCCCCTCCCCTCTTTCCTTTTTGTTTTTCTCCAGAAAAATCTCCCAAAGATGTTAAAACTTACAATGCAAATTAAGCTTCCTTCAGGCCTGCCCATTGGTCCCTTTCATTCCATTTGTTTTTCCACTACAAGGTGCTACAAAAATATCTGGAGCTATCTGGGAGGTGAGGCACTCTTCTCTTTTAGGCCTCAGATACAGTAGATGTCTCCATTTTGTCCGCTTCTATCCCATAGGGAATTCAGGCTCATCCATTAGAGAGATCTGATCTTTTAAGGTGATATCTACATTAACAATTCTTGCAGCATAATAAGAGCATATCCATAAAACAAAATAGCTGATACTGAGGATCTGATACCTGCACTGTACAAGCTCAGGGGAATTTTACTTCATAACTGTAGTATATTCACAGAAATTAGGCACCCATTAGTGACTGGAATGCATTAAGAGTGAATCCATTGTATGCAATTTATTGGCTTAGTTTCATCTGAAGAAAATACTTAGGTCACTCTCTGAGACACCACTTCACCATGTGAATCAAAGCATGGCATGTGGGGACAAGTGGGAGATTCACTTCAAAAGCACAATTTGAAACTACTGAATTTGCATCCAAAACCATATTCCAAGCTGGAGGGGAAAATGATACCATGTCCACTCAACTCTTCTGTTGCTCTCATCAGAGAGCTGTCCTGCACCAGTACCATGAAATCACTTCTCCACCATCTCTTCTTTGAAAACTATTGCTGATGGCATGACTAAGGAGCAAGGGTTCTTCTTTGGTAATTGCTTTGTTTCTTAAAGGAAGAGGTGTTGACTCCCTTCTAGCTCCTTTTTCTTCCAGATGATGACTCTTGGAGACCCATGTAGAAGCCCCAAAAGGCTTGTATGTAGGAAGGCAATGTAAATTACATACTTCCCAGAGGAATATTTTTCTGATTTCACAGACAGTTGGCAACAAAGAGCCTCAGCCTTTATGAATATTTGCTTGCTCCTTGTTCACCAAACCATGATGATAAGAAACACCCTTCCTGTGAGCAACGATCCCATGTTTTCATTGACTCAGGCAACAGCTGTGAGTAAAGCTGTGCTGGGAGCATTTCCCTGCTTTCCTCTCCTTTTTAATCTGTTTTAGTTTTTCATGTCACCATCCCTGTCATTGTTAAACTTAACCTTTTACTGCAAAAAAAGAAGAAAAGAAAATTATGGGTGAAGAATTAATTCCACTAATATAAAACAAGTTACCAGTCCAGTTAAAAAGATACTTTTATGTCATATAATTAAATTAAAAGAAGGAATTCATAATGCAGCTAAAATATTAATGTGTGGTCCATTCTACTCTAGAGCTTCCCCTCTTATCCAGGTGTTTTGCACCTCCCCGGTAAACCCTGGATTTCTGGGTGTGCAGACCTGTTTTCTTTAGGCAATAGAGGAGATGAATCAGTGTCCCAAGTTCCAGTTACAACCAGGCTGATGTTGATGTTGTTGGTTTCTTATTCTTCTGATTCTCCTCTGTTTTGAGGTTCACGTGAAGTTATTTTTACACTGTTCGTCGGTGCACTTCTTTCCCATTATTCCACTACGTAACATGCTCATTCATGGTCAGTTTTCCTACACTCATGGTCATTTGCTAGAGTTTTTTGTATATGCTAAGACCAAGAGTTACTGCATATATGATGACAAACCAAGATCAGACAATTCAGCTAAACCAAATGCAAAAGTTCTCCATTGAAACTGAGGATTAAAGGTACTGCATAAATCCTATTGCTAAGATGTAGCCTACGTAACATTTTAGACTTCAGATGTGCAACTGCTTTTCTGAAGCAGCAAGCAAAACAAGTAAAGTGTTTAGGCTAGGATAAATCCTTGGTGTCTGCGGCCTGTTACTAGTAAAGACAAGCCTACATGTCCTGGGCTACTGTGCTCCATTCCAGTGCCAGTGTCTTCAATGTGTTCAAGCAGAAATTAAACTATGCAAGTTGGGCCTCATACTCACTAGTAGAAAAACTTCCAGACTTGCAGGACCAAGAAGTAAAAAATAGCAACTGGAAGTGCTTTTTATTTCTTTGGTTTACAGCTTTCAGAGAGTTTATAATAGCTTTGAAATAACCCTTGGTGCTTTGCTTTTTCTTTCACACATGCACACACAGATAGAGCCCTTCATCATCTGATGTCTGAGACTACTGGGATTCATTAGCAAGAGTATTCATCTTGTTAAGGATGCATTAATAGCACCCACTGTAAGTATTAATCTGCTGTTGTCAAGTGATAATTGCAGAAGATTGTGATTGCATCAACCTTCACCAAGTTCAGCAGATGGAAGAATCTTTGCACCCTTGTTTTTGGCACTCAGGGGTGAAGAGCATTTGGGAAGAACAACCGCATGGACCAGTACAAGTTGGGGGCTGAGCTGCTGGAGAGCTGTGTAGGAGAAGGGGACCTGGGAGTCTTGGTGGACAGGAGGATGACCAGGAGCCAGCAATGTGCCCTTGTGGCCAAGAAGGGGTGTGGCTCGTAGGTCAAGGGACTTGGTCCTCCCCATCTATTCTGCCTTGGTGAGCCTGCATCTGCAATATTGTGTCCAGTTCTGGGCCCCTCAGTTCAAGGACAGGGAACTGCTTGAAAGAGTCCAGCACAGAGCCACAAAAATGATTAAGGGTGTGGAACATCTCTCTTATGAGGAAAGGCTGAGGGAGCTGGGTCTCTTGAGCTTGGAAGACACTGACGGGCAACCTCATCAATGTTTACAAATACCTTAAGGGTGAGTGTCAGGACAACAGAGCCAGGCTTTTTTTCAGTGATGTCCAGTGATAGGACAAGGGACAATGGGTGCAAATTGGAACATAGGAGGTTCCGTGTAAATATCAGACAAAAAACTTCTTTCCTGTGAGAGTGACAGAGCACTGGAACAGGCTGCCCAGAGAGGCTGTGGAGTCTCCTTCACTGGAGACATTCAAACCCCACATGCACACGTTCCTGTGTGATGTGCTCTGGGTGATCCTGCTCTGGCAGGGGAGTTGGACTAGATGATCTTTCGAGGTCCCTTCCAACCCCTAAGATTCTGTGATTCTGTGATTCTTCACAGAAATAATTACCTATGTTTGTCTCAGGCTGAGGATCTCATTTCTTCCAGAAAATTTATGGTGAAGTTTTATTGTTTGACTTTTTTTTCCTTTTTTTTTTTTCCCCCCTAAAAGTCATGTAGCCTTTCCAGTTAGAACTTAGGAGAGAATTTTTTTCTAATAATTCCAATCTGACTGTTATTCCAATTTCTAACTGACATTATTTCTCAACAGATGAAGCCATTCTGTCACAATCTTCTTACAAAGAAACAGGAAGTAACCAATTTCTGTCACTCTAATACAAGCTTTTTTCCAGCTAAACTTCTGAAAAATGAAATACCAAGAAATAGTGGCTTATATGCCAGCAAATAGGAATCCTATTTATTGACAATTTCCAGGGACTCTTTCAGAAAAAAAAAGCAATGCAGGGACTGGTCTGTGGGAGATGTTTCTGGTGATGCTCCAGCATGAATCACATTAAAGAAGAGCATTTCACAATTTCTCTTATGCAGCCAACTGTGAAATTTTCATTTCTTGGTTACTTTTTTCATCAATTCCTTAATTAAAAGTAATCAAAAGGCTGCTAAACATTTTGTTGTCTTGTATTAGATGCCCACATGCAAATTTAGCATAGAATAGCAATTTTATTCCTTCAGTAAGCAGTAGTTGCCTTGCAATTTCAGGCTTGGAAGCTTTAGAGTCATTGTGGGACTCTCCAGCAATACAAAGCAGGCTTCTTTTAGGAACTAAGTGCTTTAGACACAACAGAACAAACCTAGTATGAAGATGCTTACATTGCAGAATTTTTATGAAAATGAAAATGATCTGAAGCTGCACACACATATGTCACCCTGCAGAGTTAGCTGAGGCTTTAATTTGGATCTAATTTTTTATCTCCCTTTCAGCCATGTGCTAAGCCACCTCATTGGAGTCTGATGATGCTTTAAATTAGGTTTAATGCCAGTTGGCATATAGAAAGGATAAATGACAAAGGTCCCATGATTTATTTCAGTTTGCATGTGCTTGATTGCAGTGGAGATAAAGACAGAGTCTCTCCAGTGGTATCTGATACTTACTTCACCAGAAGAACAGAGAAGAAAAAGTTCATACATGTACCCAAGTGTCAGCACCCAAGAAATCCTTTGGATATGCCCTGGGAAGCTCTGTCAACATGGAGAAGTGACCTTAGCAATATGAAGACATATAAAACCACACACAGAGAGCGGCTGGATTCGACAGTGTTCCACTCTAGAGATGCTAATGCTGCTGCCAAGACATAGTTTAGAAAAACACCATTTAGGTGTTCCCTACATTTGGGGATGTACCACTGGATTGTACCCAGGAATAAACTCAGGAATTTGAAGAGATGATCACTCTTACAGGAGTGCAGCACGATCACCCACAGCACTTTACTATTTTAACAGACATAATGTTGGTGTTGGAAAAGTAAGGGCCTACTGTGCTTTGTTAAGAACTGTACCCTGATAAATCAATGGAGAATTATGCTCTTCATCTTCACTCAGTCCCAAAGCCCATTAACATATTTAACCAAGAACCTCATGAACCTACAAGCTCTTCTTGTATGCACATTCCAGCACCTGAACTTCTTTGATGAACTGGTTTTGATTGCAGCAGGTCAACCATTAGAGGTTGCACAGATGGCCAGTGGTATCCTGGTTAACATTTGAAAATCCACTTTGTATCCAGAAGTTTAGTTTCACATCAGAGAAAAGATTCATAGTGAGAAAAAAATCTAAATTAATTCATTTAAATCTTTTGTTTTTTTAATGGGAAATGAAGCCAGCATAGGTTTCAAGAGATTCTAGGCTGTGGGAAACAGTCATCTCTTTAGTGAAAAAGAGTGCAAATTTTCCAAACTATTTTTCCTACCTTTTTCACAATCTGTATCTCCTGCTGCCTGCACAGAGGTTATTAAGTTTATCTTGTCTGTAAATCTCATCTCTTGTGCAAATAGCTCTCTTCTGACTGGAAGGCTCTTCTAGCACTTCAGAACTCAGCTGGCTGGACAACTTCTCCATTCCATCCTAGATAACTCTTCAGTGCATGGTCTCCTGCCCAGCCTGACCTTTTTACCTTAGCAACTCTCCTCCAGCACTAGTATTTTCAAGACAAATCATTCTGGTTTACAGACATCTGACTTGCATCAAATTGTTCTCCAATTGCTAATGGTTGAAATATGCCCAGCTTGTGGGACAATATATGTCTCTATCATCCTACCACTGTGGCAAAATGACAAAGAGGTGAGTTTATGCTTGCTGTGTCTGTAACCTCTGTCAGACCCAATACGAGCATTATTACAGCTGTACCAGCTTGCAGGAGATAATTAGCAGGATCTCATCCAAGCATGCAGAATGTTTATCCACTTAAACAGTTTGCTTCCTTTAAGAAATATTTAACCCACAGAAATTTTAGACATTGACTATTTCCAAATCTAGACTCTTTCTTGCATTCATTAATCATCAGTGGGCTGCTGCTGTGGTATTCCATGTTCTATTCAAGTCCATATTACGTGAATTTATACCCCATTTTTGTGCTATGATTGATATTCACAATTAGGTGTGATACAAATTAAATAAGTGAAATTATGTTAATATTTTCAATTCAGAATAACATATGTTAATGAATTTATCAGATAAAAATAGAGCAATTTGTCTTGTCAAACATATTAAAACAAATTTTCTTATGCAAAACAATCTTTCAGAGGCTGTGATTGAAGAAAACATCTGTTACTCAGGCAAATGAGCACATATTTAACCAAGCCACTGGAATCGAATGATTTAAATATATCCCCTATTAGTTACGGGCTGTAAGAGAGTGCTTATCTTCTCCGTGACTGAGAGCCTGTATTTCCATATGAGTGCTCAGGAGGAGCTTTATTCAGGAAAATCAGTGCCAATCACAGATACCACCAAGAATATTCACTCTGTGAGCAAAGCTGCCTAAACAAGGTACAGCTGTAGTCCCAAACTAGGAAAAGTTTCACTTTAAGTTGTCTAAATGATGACAGTTTTTTAATCCTAGCTATAGAACTAAAACATGTGGCCAAAAATCAAAACTGAAATGCAAAGAGCTCTCTAGTACCTTATGGTATTGAAACCACCCACCTACTACTTACAGGACCATTTCCTAGAACAGCATCATGGATTTGACTACAGAAGTACAATTTCTGACTTTAAAAATAGTGTTGCAAGGAAACAATTTTTGTTACTTTTGCAGAGAGGAAGACAAAACTAAATCTTCTAAGAAATCTTGAACAATTTAGAAGAAGTCAATAAAAGTTGATCAGATTGGTTCTGGAGTTGCTCGAAATCCAGCAAATATTGCTGTGAACAACCTTCTCTAGAGGATTTTGCTTTAGGCAGTGGTGGTGGATTAACAGTCTCCAGAGGTCTTACAACTTCAGCTAGTCTATGATTGTGTTGTTCTGTTATATCCAAGCCTATTGTTTATCCTGAACAGATCTGAATAGATTTGTTAAATGATGGAACAAAGAGCTGAAGAATTGTTTCCTGAAACTCAAACTAAAGCACAGCTAAAACAAATTCAGAACCTCAGTTATGAGTAATTATGAAGTGCCAGTTACAGATTACTTCCAAATCTAGACTACAGATGACTGTCAGCTTTCTAGTAGATTTTTTTCAGCTTGTCTGTTTTTTTTTTCCTTTTTTTAACTGCAAAATGGGAAACTTTCATTTTTTAATATTTCCAAAACATGAATATTTTTATTTGCCTCTATTTTGCATTTGCCTGTCCATTGGTAGGATTTGTTTCTTGTGAGGTTTCAGTTATTAAATCCAAAAGGACATACATATACCTTAGGACAAAAACCTTAACATCCATATTTTACCTGACAGAGATTAGAAAGTGTAGACAAAAAAAAAACCACCACCAGACCAAACCACAAAACACATCTCAGGAAATGGTTTGTACAATTTCTCTTAAGTTTTGATACTAATTTAAATGATCTTTTTTATAACTGACAGTTAGGAAACCTGCTGTTATTGATCCCACAAACGTGTTGTTTATCCATTGTGGATTGCATATAAATGCAGCTTATTTTAAGAGCTGTAGGAACAGTGGTTTGCACTCTTACAATGTTTGTAATAAAAAGTGTGATATTGCTTCTCTTCCCTGGGGTGACAGTTGAAAATTATCTAGGCAGGTTATGAGAAATTAAACTTCAAGATGGTTAGAGAGATGCTTTCAGTCCAAGCCTCCTTGTAAATATGTTAACTGAGCTCTGGACAATTTCTACAGCATTTATTCAAGGAAACACAATGACTGGCACAGATAATCTTTGTTTTTCAAAACATAAGTTCACCAATTCGGTATTGGAGATTTAATAATTTAATATGGATAACAGGTATGCAGACAGAAAGGAGCTGAAGAAATTAGGGATGTTATAAAACTGCAAGAAACAAAATATTTTCTATAGATGAAAGGAAACAGATGACAGAACTGAGAAATATGACATGATGAAAAATAAATTATTTTTAAAGCAGCAAGTTTTTTTGGCTTCTGAAATAATTTGAAAATTGATCAGATTCAGAAAGATTCAGACAAAAGAAAACCTCACAGAATCACAGAATGGTTTGGGTTGAAAGGGACCTTAAAGATCATCTAGTTTAACCCACCTGCATTGGCAGTGACCTCCCACCAGACCAGGAAGCTCAAAGCCCCACCCACTTAGTCCTTAAAAGAGTCAATCTATTTCTTACCAACATTGTTTTAAGTGCAACATTATATATGTAAAAATTATTTAAAGCAATATTTTCATTCTGATGTGAACTTTTATTTTAAAAAAAGTTAAATTAACTGAAAATCACAGAATCACAGAATAACAAAATAATTATGGTTGGAAAAGAACTTTCAGATCATCGAGTCCAATCATTAAGCTAACTCTGCCAAGTCCACTGCTAAAACATATTCCTGACCACCACATCTACAATTAATTCAAACAATTAGGTTTTTATTTTAAACATATATTTCATTCAATTATTTGTTTTCTGCTAAAATATGTTTAAATGTTTAAATATTTTTCCTTTTTTTGGCTCAGGTATACCAAAAATGGCATTATTTACAAATATCTATTGAACATACTTTTCCCTCGGAATAATTTCCCATAGAAATGCTGAAGTTTCTTCCTTTTTTTTCCAATTCAGACTTAAAATAGTGTAATCAACTGGCTTCAACAGTATGGCACAAAACTACAATTTCATTCTTGCCTCTTGGTGATATTCTGTGGCTTGTGTTAAAAACACTGTCAGAGAAAATGAGAACAGCCTTTCAGGGTTTAAGAGAAATGTTTATTATTTGCCCAGCACATTACAAAATTAATCAAATTTTCCAGTATTCCCCAAGATAACACCAGTAAAAATACTTGGCCACAGATCAGTGAAATGACTGAAGAGCGATGGAACCTTTAGCTTTGTTATTCAATAGACAAGAATCTTGTAAATAAATCAGTTATCTTTGATCAATTATGATTAATCAGTTAATGGTGACTCAGTCATGTTCACAGTCACCTCCAAAAACAGTTCCCGAGACTGATTAGATGGAAATCTCTGAAGACCTTGAAGAACAAGCTACTGGGTCAAGTGCTTTCCAAAACTGAATGGACTCACAAAGTATTTATATCACAGGAAACAAAAATGTATGTGTTTGATGGCACAGGCACAAAGCATATCTACATATAGTAAGATTTACGAAGTCTACCTTGCTGCAGTAGTTTCAACTGAAAATCCATCTCAGGCCATACATTAATTTGTTCTGAACCACACGGGCATTCTGCAGCACTTCATTTGCTAACAGGGATCCCATGTGTCAGGTAAAGAGCAAGACCACTTTCCTAAGGTCCAACTAGATGATATGGTAGAGCATGAAATCTCTAAGGAAACTACAAATGAGTCCTACTAGTTTGACCACTATACTTCTCCAAATTAAAGATTAAAAGGAAAAACTAATCTCCAACTTAATATTTCCAGCTGCAGCAGGACCAAACTCATTATTTGTTTCACTTACAGAATAGACTTTCCTAAAATGTCTTTTTTTTTTTTTTTTTTCCCTGGATACAGTGACAAAATTTACTGTTTTACTAGAAGTATGCAGACCTAAAAAAGTTTTTAAATGTGTTCAGACCCACAGAATTGAAACCAGAGCTGAATTTGACTTATTGTTTTATTTAACTCTGCAAAGAAAATAAGCACTTGCCAACCAGATTCCCCCTGGATGTGTGTTTTTCCTGGTTTAGAGCCAGGAGGAAGCCAGTTTTCTTTTTACTGATGACATAGAAGCTGAGGGTAGAGTTATGAGGGTCAGGAATGCACAGGCCTAGTGTTCAAAGGTGATGGATAGACAGAGTTCTCCCTAGACATCAACCATGTATGGAAGAGAAAGGAAGAAGAAGAAGAAAGAAGGAAGAGTCTTGACTTCTGTGATCCCTTAATTATACAGGGGTGGAATACTTTTGTTCACCAAATGCACCTTCTCTCTAATCCAGTCCTCCCTGCGGGAGGGTTGTACATACGACTCTTCTGCTCCTTTCATGTCCAAAGCAGTAAACCTGACAAGCAGTGCAAAGTGTCCTTAATGTCTTGGTAGTATCTATAAACATTCCAGAGTTATTAGTCCACTAGCTGGAAAACTTGCTGCTACTTAAAAGAGCAATCACTGAAGAAAAAGATCAGTAAAAAGAAAATTGGCTTCATCCTGGCTCAAACCAGGACAGTGTTTGTCCATGCCTCTTCAGTACCAAAATAAAATGTTTTTATTTGATATAAGTTAGCACAACAAATATTATTAAAAAAAAAATAGCATAGAAAGAAAATTAGTTTGTATTCTCATAGGTTTTAAGATAATGATCAGGCAACTCTCTCAGATTTTCCACAAGAAAACATATCACAAACAATTAAATTACCTTATAATAGAAGAAGATGCACCCTTTTTGTCCGGGAGTGAGACAATTTCATCCCTAGAGCTTCAGGCAACAGGCATTAAGCATATGAAAAACAGATATGACTCATCAAGAAAAAAAATTGATCAGGTGACTCTAGCTTGGAATAGAATAGCTTGTAGACAACAGAATAGCAGTAAAAAGGTTTTCTTGCTATCTTCTGTAACATTCTCAAAAGTAAGATAAAGCAAAATGACCTGGGTGAAATCCTTGCCAGACAGAAAACTAATTATGAACCAAAGTCAGGGTAATTACCAGGAAGTTACACGAGTAGTTCAACTTGAAAGATTTATCAAGTGCAGTTCCTCCAGGAGTCCGGCCAAGACCCAGTACTAAACATATTTCTGCCCTATCATCCTTGTTGTTAATCTGTATAGAGATTGAATTTTCAGCTGATAAAATTGGAAAGAACTGGGCATGAAATGCTATGTGACCTTGATAAACTGAAAAAAATTGGCCCAACAACTTAGAGCAAAATTCAGAAAAAATATTGCACTTTAATAGGAATTATTAATTTTACAAGCACTGAATGGGGAAAAAAACTGCTTAGGAAACAGTTTTCAAGACTGCAGGAATCCAAAAGAACTACAAGTCACACAAAAGCCAACAATATAGCCTGCAGGGCACATGAAGCAATCTTTCTGCTCTCTGTAGCTTATTTAAGTTCTCAGCAGGATTTTTTGCAATTTTAGGCACCACAATGAACCACTCAAAGTGCAGAAGAAAGCAAAAAAAGTAATGACCAGAGAGTTCTAAAATGTGGCTCAAGATGAAGAGGTGAAGAGACTGAGTTTTTTGATCCAAAGAGGAAAAATGCAGAAGAAACCCACAGCAATAGTTTTAAAACAAATAAATGGTATCTGCAAAGAGAAAGGAAACCAATTGTTCAAGTTCACTAAGGCTGGGAAATCTTTCAAGATCTAAAACCTTCAGAAAGGAGAAGTTTATACAGACAATAGGAAAAGTTTTCTAACAGGTAAGATAGTAAAACACCAGGAAAAAAATGCCTTGAGAAATCTATAGAATTGAAGATTACTGAAAGACAGGTTAGACAACTTCAGTCTAAATGGTCAGCATAATAAGTATTTGGGCCAAAGAGCACATAAAAGACATGTTTAAGGTGCTTTCTTGCCATATTTTCTATGATTCTAGGAAAGCGAAATCTTCTCCTTCTCTGTCATTTGCCTCCACCAAGACCACACACTTCGCTCCTTGAAAACACTTGGTGCACTTAAATTTCTACCCCAGCATTGTAGTGTGGGCTACAGCTCTCCTATAGACCAAGAAAATCAATACAACAAAGCTGGTTTTCATCCAGCCCATTTAATTTGTGCATCATGGAACACTTGACCAAGGAAACATCTTTGTTTTCAGAAGTGAGATACAAGAATTATGAAACTTGCTCAAAGTCAATCACAGAGACAGTAACAGAAAGAGAAATCATGTCTCTCAAGTTCTTATCTCATCCTCTGTGTAATGTAATAGGTGAAATAGTTTATTCACTGACTCATTCATTTTATTCATGCTGCATGTCTTAGAATTCTATTATTGCCCAGTTTCTGAGCATCATCTCCCCTTTGTACTCTGTCATAAGTACACAAAGAAGACCCTGAGCAACCTAATGTTACCTGGAATTTGGCCATCTTTTTAGTGGGACAAAGTGGGCCAGACCATCCAAGAGTGCTTATCTGGCAACTAAAATTATTCCGTACCTATGTGGCTCTCTAAGGAGACAATACAACTGCCGGATATAGACTTATAACTTGTTCCTCATGGACCTTGTTGAAGCTAGTTTAAAGTAACATGGAGGTACTATGAGCTGTGACAGTGGTCACATACACATCATTAAAAGTGGAGCATAAGATGTACCAGAAAAAGTAAGATGAGCTCCAACACACACTCTCATCTTCTCCTCTGAAGCCAGGGCTAGCCAGTTTATTCTGCCTGCAGAGACAAAAGACCACATCATACCTGTGTATAAAGAAGATCTAGACCAGAATTCTTGTTTGCAGAATAAACCCATGTTGACTATCAGACTCTCATTCTGTCTCTCTCACCATTTGGTACTGTAATACTACAGATAACATCATCATGTCAAACACATTGCAA
>NW_009954416.1:1300917-1317391 GCF_000747805.2 Chaetura pelagica | reverse complement strand
AAGGTTGTATACAGCCTGCTGCAGAGTCAGGACTTGAGCCCCAGTCTAAAAGTGACAAATGGTTAATATTGAACCAGATCTGCTTAAACTCATCTTTCCCCTTGAATCCTTCTCTCCCTGCCCTCTTTCAATGCTTTGATACTTTTTCCCTCATTTCAGCTGGGCTACGCAGATACAGACTGCTTCTTCAGGAACAAAAGTTGTGCATGTAGTGAGATGTTTTCTCTTGTATAATGACAATTAAAAAAAAAAAAAAAAAAGAAGCAAAAATAACAACAAGAACTGCAAGAATAAACTCATCATTTTTTACTTTCCTTTGAAAACAATTCTTAACTACTTTGTGTGTTTCTCAAGTGTACCTCATGTTCCATTTAACTTGAAAATGTGTCATGTAGAATGTCTGAATAATCTCATTAAGAAAGATGCTCACTTTGCATTGGATTTTTTTCAAATAAATAAAACTTCTATGAATTAAGACAGGGGTAAAATACAGTTTTTTTCTTGGATTAGCTTTTCAGTACTGACAAAAAAATTGTTATTTACAATATGTAAAAATACACACTACATTGGCACACTCTTTCTATTGCCTATACAAGCACACAAAATGTCTTATCTCAGACAATGCGTCCTTAAAATCTGCCCTGCCAATTTTTTGCTGTGGTCAATTAAACATTGCTCTGTCATGGGAGGCAAACCATTACTCACCAACACTCAGCCAACTGCAAAACAAAAGCAGACTGTCACAGACTTGTGGGTGTTTGACAACCTGCTCTGCACAGATGTGTGCTGAGAATGCAGGGCTGAGGACAGTCCAGTTCAGCTCCTGGGATGTATAATTACTTTTATATAGCTATCATAAAATTGTCATCCTCTCTGTAATTAAATTTGTGCATCATTAAATAGTAATTCTTTTACTATTTACTAAAGCAGTGAATTTAATTTCTTATAATGTTATTCTTTGAAAGTATTTTGATGATTTGACGTATTTTAATTAGTGCCAAAATAAAATTCTTCTGGTATCAACTCTGCCAGAGAGAAGTTCTTACATTTAGAGCAATGGTAACTGCCTGGGATTGCAAGGGACCTGGCTTCATCTGTCCTATATACTCTCAGTATGTCAAAGATGTCCCTTTTACTGATTTGCAGGCTATCAAAAATGAACTGTACTAAGTAATTCAGGAAATGTACTTAGGTTTTTCTTCATCTGTGGATATTTCTTCCCACCAGCTTTCACCAAAGTTTCAAAGTCCTGTTTCTTCCATTTCTAAAATATACCTGGAAGCTTGCTGGTGCCTTTAGAATAAGTCCATCCACCTACAGCATAGGCAAAGTAAATCTGCAGCTTCAAACCCCCCTGTCTGCAACATCAGCTTTCTGTCATCATCTCAAGTCACTATCCCAAAACAGTCAAGAAAAGTCAGTGCTGTGACCAGCAAGGATGCTAAAGGTGTCAGCAAGTACAGAGCATTGAGTGGGACCTGTAAACATGGCTGAGCACATCATGCACACATAAGTACAGCTTAGGTAACATGGAAGAACAACTGAAAGATGTTTAGGTCAGACATAGGTACAGCAACCATCCCCTGATGTCTCCATCTCTCTCTCTTGGAAGAGATTTTTGTCGTTTATTACTGCCTGCAGATTATCTTGGTCACAGACACTGAGGCTGATTTGGAGTGACAGCATGTCCAGGAAGCCAAAAGCAATATCCCACTCACACTCCCTCTGCATTTATCCCAATCCATGGCCCTGCATGCAAATTCTTTTCTCTCCCTCACTTTACAGTCTACCAGTTTTTAGGAATGCTTTGAGCTTTCCTACAGTGGGAAACCACAGTGGGGTTCCCAGCCTGGGCACTGCTACATGCTATGTGAGATCCTCTGGAGTGATACTAGAAACTGCTTTTGGGCAGCTGAGTGCTTTGTCCTGAGCACGGGGGCAAGCAGAGCTGGGAGGGCTGCTTTGGCACTGCCCCCTTGCATTGCAGTCACTAAGGATACTAAATCAGGGTGCTTAAATGTAAGTTACTGCAATTGGAAAAGAGTGACCTGCATTCAGTCATGGGACTTTTTCTCTAATTACTAGCCTCTTCTGTTGGTAAATGTATGTTTTATTGTGTAAAAAAATAAGGTGTATGTATTCTGTTTCTAATCATAGACGATATTAAAACAGGATCTCTAAAACGCAACTCAAAAAGTAGTAATTACACACCTGAGAAACCACAGAATCACTGGATGTCAAGGGCTGGAAGGGATCTCTGGAAATCATCTAGTCTAATCCCCCTGCATGTTCACCTAGAGTAGGTTACACAGGATGGTGTCCAGGCAGGTTTTGAATATGTCCAGAGAAGGAGATTCCATAACCTCTCTGGTCAGCCTGCTCCAGGGCTCTGTCACCCCTAACATAAAGAATCGTAGAATCATAGAATGATTAAGGTTGGAAGAGACCTTAAAGACCATCAGATTCCAACCTCCCTGCTATGAGCAGAGACACCTCACACTAGACCAGGCTGCACAAACCTCATCCAACCTGACCTTGAACACTTCCAGGGAGGGGGCATCCACAGCTTCCCTGGGCAACCTATTCCAGTGAAAGAAGTTTTTCCTTGTGTTTAGATGGAACTTCCTGTGTTCCAGCTTGTGCCTGTTGCCCCTTGTCTTGTCACTGGGCACCACTGTGAGGAGTCTTTGACCTCACCCTCACCAGCAAAACATGAAAAAAATCCAAAGAACTCAAATCTTTTTTTTAATGGTATTTTCAGCTGACCCAGTTTGTGACAGAATAAAAAGTGTGAACCTTGAGAACCAAATTCCAGAGTATTTTGCATTGTTGATTTTTTTGTTTGTTTTTACATTGTTTTCAATGCAAGGAGGAGCAGCAGCTATGGCACAACCCTAACCACATATCAGATATACTGAACAGAATCATCTCCTCCTCCATCAACTGCTCTAAATGTTTCCCAATAGTACACATGGAGGGTTCTGACTTGAAAGTAGACAGAGCATGATCCAGGACATGGAAGACTGGTTTGCTGACTTTGCAATGAGTTTGCCTCTTAGGCCCTAGCTGAAAATAGTGAAAAGCAGTAGTTTAATTTAGTGGAACATGTGTTTGCAGTTCATTTATTGCTGTGGCATCCTGACTCAGTAAAATGAAGCCAAGGTGTTACATCCTTTTAAGCTCTGGAAATTACTTTTAGGCATTTAAAAAGTGCTCTAGTGCACCCATGAATTTCACTCAATCAAGCTACAGATGTTCAAAACGTTTGGATAGGACTCTGAGTAACTTGATCTAGCTGAACCTGTCCCTGCTCACTGCAGTGGGCTTGGAATAGATGAATTTTAAAGGTCCCTTCCAATCCAAACCAGTCCACAACTCTGTGATTTTATGGATACTTCAATTTGGTTATTTCCACCCTTCACCCTGCAGCTGTTTCTACATATGCTTAACAGGATTTCAGCTAGGTCAGATGAGCTGAAGTAAGCATTTATGTAAACACAAGCCAGCTTGTCACAGAATCACAGAATTACCAAGGCTGGAAAAGACCCTTAAGATCAAGTCCAGCCTATGACCACCACATTGGCTAGACCTTGGCACCAAGTGCCACATCCAGGGCATCCATCCTTGAACACATCCAGGGATGGTGCCTCCACCACTTCCCTGGGAAGTCCATTCCAATGTCTAATCACCCTCTCTGTGAGGAAGTACTTCCTAATATCCAATCTAAACCTCCCATGGAGCAGCTTGAGGCCAGGCCCTCTTCTTGCTAGTTGCGTGAAAAAAGAGCCCAGACCCCACCTGACTACAGCCTCCCTTCAGGTAGTTGAAGAGAGGGATAAGGTCCCCTCGAGCCTCCTCTTCTCCAGGCTAAACAACCCCAGCTCCCTCAGCCTATCCCTGTAAGACTTTCCCTCTAGTCCTTTTATCACTTTGTTGCTCTCCTCTGGACCTGCTCCAGCACCTCAATATCCTTCTTGAAGTGAGGGGCCCAGAATTTGGACACAGGACTCGAGGTGAGGCCTCACCAGTGCTGTGCACAGGGGGAGAATTACAACCAGTTTTAGTCAGAGTAATTTGGTTTAGATTTCACAGTCTTCACAAAAAATGTTAAAATGTACCCATCAGACACGCACGGTGTCCCTTCCCACTTTTCCTCTCCCTGTTGCTTAGTGTGATCCAGCCCTCACCCAACTTCTCCCACAAAATGCTGCAAGTTTCTTTCACCCAAGATCCCTTTTACTGTTGTAGAAAGTACTGTTTGTTAACTTAACAGGTTTTGTAATTAAGGCCTTAAGAAAAAGAAAATAATTTCCTAAATGTCAGTCATAGGGATCCGGAATACAGTTAGTGCAATTTGAACCTGCTCATCCCTTTCAAAAAGAAATAAATGCTAAACATCTCTGCTGGCATCTTCTGCCAGCCAGACAATGCCAGAACTTCAAGGTCATAAAAGCCAAAAGCAACAATATGCAAACCTGTGCATTTCATAGACTTAATGAACAAAAAAAAATGCTGCTAGAAAAACAGGATTATAATCAATGTTGCGAGCTTCTCCACATTTTCCTGCACCTCTAGGAAATAATTATTCACTAAATTTCCCAAATTCTTGATTTCACAAGAATCTTAACATCCATTGAGTCCTAAGCCTCTTTTTTCTTTTTTTTTTTCTTTTTAAGAAAATATTGCTCTTTAGAATTAAATTGGTATGCAAATCACTCAGATATTTAAATTCACAACTTTTCTTAGTCCCAGTGTGTTGGTGGTTCTATGCAAACTTCTGTGACTATTGAGACTTGGCAATACTCTAAACAGCTTCAAATCTAAAAAGAAAATAAAGAATAAAACAGAACTGTAGCCATGGGAAGTGCTGGCTGATTAGAGCTATTGTAGGAAGCAATCCACTGACAGCAATGAAAAGTTAAGATGAAGGTTCAATTTTTATTTCATTCACATTGAGATAAATTTCAGTGTTACTCCAGAGAAGTCAGCAAAGTTCTTGAAGGTTTATTGTCATAGAATCATAGAATCACAGAAGGGTTTGGATTGGAAGGGACCTTAAAGATCATCTAGTTCCAACCCTCCTGCATGGCCAAGGACCCCTTCCACTAGATCAGATTGCTCAAAGTTCCTTGAACACTTCCAGGGATGGGGCATCCACGATTTCCTCAGCAAATTGTTCCTGTTCTCTTCATTAGAAGAAGAGAAAGAAGCTGTTCCATTCTCCGGTTTAGCAAAGAGGAAGGATCACCAAATTTAAGAATACTGAGAAGCAAGAAAACAATGTCAATGCCCCAGCAACCTGACCTGCCAAAGCAAGAACCACACAGTCAAACCAAGATTTTCTTGCTGCCATGGGAAATCCTGGGAGCTGATGACTGCAATCAGACATTTCATCCAGTCTTGCTAATGAAACTTGGAGCTTGTATCCTAATTTGTGACCGAAGTTGTATCACATGTTTTTTGAGTTTATCATCAGAAAGGAAGATGGTCCAAAAAGTGGTGTATTACCCTACCTCTCAGTTAGCAGAGATTCAGGTCCTCAAAGCACTCCAAGTTCAGGCAGGTTGGCACTGAGTAATTCCAAGAGGGGGCTTACTGTCAAAATTAAGAAAAAATTTATTTAAGGATCAGCTGGCAACACTGACCTTCCTAACTCACTCTGACAAGCCCTTATGCAGTTTTTCAGACAGGTTTAAAAGAAGACTTCTACAAATGAGCAAATGCAAGGATTAGGAGTGTTCACCATTCTTCCAGGGAACATTTTGTAAGCAGTTTTATAGGGTGAGACCTCATATAACCCTCTAACATATATATTTTGGTGAGTCCTTGCTGTACTATGTGCTAATCTTCATAAAAAGAGAAAAACAGGTAATTTTGGACATGATTCACCTGATCAATATTTCATACTTATTTTTGGATGAAATTAATTCCTTTTTTCAGGAGTGTTCTTTTCTTTCTAAACTCTTTCCAGAGACAGTTTGCATGTGTCTTGCAGTTCCAGCTGGAAAAATAATCATTTAACTCAAACAAAAATGGTGGGTTTTGTCAGTCTTCAAAATCCAGATCCCCAAGCATAATGATAAGTGAGATCACTATCCATGTATTTGCAGTCTTAAAAAGGCACAGAGCGTGCCTGTCCACATTGACTGAAAAAGCACAAGGTGAATACAGGGAGATGCACTCACTGGTAAGATACAGTTAAGATCAAAGAACAGGGAAAAAACCTAAGAGTACAATTTTTGTGAAAGGGACATATACACTGTCAGACAAATTGTCTCAATACTGGTTTGGAAAAGACTCTCAAGTCAGTTTGAGAATCATGTCTCTTTTCTCCTTAACTAACTAATAGTTTCAATATATGTCTTTTCTTTTCAAGGTCTTCAAGAAACCTACCTTTTGAAATCTACTTTGGAAGGCAGCCAATAAGTCTCTGCCACTGTGCAGAGGATGTGAAGCTGAATACCAATTGATTCCACTGTGTAATACTCTGAGGTTTGATCTATGCACCTGAGGCAGAAAAGAAGAGAGACTGAACTGTAATTTGCTTTGATAAAGTAAACATCATGAAGCAGAAGTCTGTGACTAGTTAATATGAATTACCATCCAAGTGGCACAACACAAGCATCCTTCCACATCTCTGAGAAACTGGTTATCTTCTGTTCTACTGGCAGTTGCAGTGTAGATCAAACCAGCAGAACTTTTGCCTTCCACAACCAGAGGGCTGCAATATATAGAAGAGTGTAGAAAAGGCTCTTTAAAACATATAAAACAGTGAACTGGAGCTCAGTGGGAGAGCAGAAAGTTCTTCAGCAACTTTTGCTGCTTCAGTATGTAAAGGAAATTTGCTTGCATTAACAGCCAACTCAGTTTCACACCCTTCTAACGTCACTAATATTCATCTAAGAGGTAAAAAGTGTCATGCTGAGGGCTCTGAGCAGCTCCTCCTTTTGCAAGACCAAGACTTTCCACAAGACTTCACCCAGTTCAGACAGAGCCAGCTATCACCAAGCCTTGGACAATCACAGAGCAAGAGAAAACCAAACTGAGAAATCTTTTTTCTACTTTGTGTGCAGTCTGCATAGGAGCTGTGTAATGTCTTGCAGACAGGGTTTGGCTGTGAATAAAAATACAGATGAAAAAGGAACACAAGGAAGAAGCAGGCCACTCTCAGGTTCACAGGCCAGATCTAAGCTTATAGACCTTCCTGTGCCTCAGTCTGCATATCTAAACATTGTATGTTTCTGGCTCAGAAAAGCACTGAGGTAGATGGAAAGCAGCTGAGCAGCTGGAGTAAGGTGCACATAGATGAGTCCTGCTATAGTGGAGAAGTCTAAAACAGGTGTTTGACAGTTCATTTATCATCATTAGTCTTTGTCAGGGACTTTATGGTCTCTAGGATTAAGCTTGTTGAATGTTCTGCTCGTATTTGCTCCAAAATCACTAACATACCCTTTTGAGTCAGAGTACTGATTGAGTCACACTCTCCTGCTTGCAATTACTGATGAGTCAGTGATATCTGTTCCTCCCAGAATATGTTCAGATATCAATTATCTTTCATGATTCTGCTTGTTTTCATAAATAATTGATGGTCAACTGTTTAAATGAAAAATAACACCATCCAGTTTGCCCATAATAGATGTAAAACATCAAAATTTGTCAAGAAATGGAGAGGAAAGAGGCAGATTACTCCCTCCATTCTACCAGACACAAACCAATGGAGAACTGAGGCTGTTTGGACAGACACTCAGTGAAGACAGACAGATGTAAGATGTAGGGCTAATAACGAGTGCTAAGGAGAATCTCCATCCTTTATTGGATGCAGGGGGAAACATAGTGACAAAGAATGAGGAAAAAACTGAGGTATGTAATGCCTTCTTTGCCTCAGTCTTTAGTAATAAGACCAGTTTTTCTCCAGTTACCGAGGCCTCTGAGCTGGAAGATATGGTCAGGGAGCAGAATTAATCCCCAATACTTCAAGGGAAAATGGTTAGTGAACTGCTGCACCACTTAGACACACACAAGTCTATAGCTGGATGGGATCCCCCCAAGAGTACTGAGTGCAGAAGTGCTCACCGAGACACTTTCCATCATCTATCAGCAGTCTCGTCTAAAGGGGGAGGTCCTAGTTGGTGTGAGCTTAGCAAACTTGACACTCTTCTACAAGGAGTGCCAGAAAAAGGATCAGGGGAACTACAGGCATGTTAGTCTGACCTTGGTGCTGGGAAAGGTAATGGGGCAAAACATTCTGAGTGCCACCATGCAGTACACACAGGACAACCAGGCAAACATGCAGGGGTACATGAAAGGCAGGTCCTCTTTACTGTAAGGGTTACAGAGCACTGGAACAGGCTGCCCAAACAGGTTGTGGAGTCTCTTTCTCTGGAAACTTTCAAGACCCATCTGGATGTATTTTCTGTGTGACTTACCCTAGATTCTGTGGTGGTCCTACTCTGGCAGGGGGCAGGACTTGATGATCTCTAGACGTCCCTTCCAACCCCTAACATTCTGTGATTCTTGCTTGCCCAGAAAACTTGTGTTTGAATACTTTGGAGATACTCAGATTCTGACTGTTCATGGCCCTGGTCACTCTGCTCTGGTTGAGCCTACTTTAAGCAGAGGGGTTGGACTAGATTATGCAGATACTCTAACAAATTCAAGGCCAAGCAGTTTCCACAAGTATCTGCACAATACGAAACCTGCTGTGCCTTGGGAAAGGAGAGAAGCAGAATCACATTCCCCCAGGAAGAGGAGGAAATATCTAACATGCTATTCTAACTAATGGGCCAGAAGGTTAGGGCCAATGTAGGAAATGGAGCACGAATGATTTTATTCCCAAGTCTACTTTTAGGTGCTTACATTAAGAGCTTGCTTCCTTCTCAGTGGAGAGAGCTGGACTCTGGAGGGTGATGGAGAGAACTGAAAAACAGGCTGCTGCTCTGAATTGCCCACTGAACAAGAGCATATTTCTGCTCTGGCCCCAGTGGTAAATGAGGTACCCTAATGAGGTTTTCCAAGTGCTATTGTTTCTGCCAAGCTTCATATCCTACATTTGCACATCCTGGTATGTACTATGCCTTGAAAATTTAGAAGCTGATTTTCCTGTTTAGTCCATGAGGTTCACACCTCTGCTGTAAAAGTTCAGGGCGGCAGTTGTCTTTGTCTACCTCTATTGATGAAGGCAGGTTGGTGGTTCTGTACTGCTGTGTCGTGCACACAGGTCCAGAGGCCTTTTAGGTGTTGTCAAGCTGATGGATGACAGATAGACTTTACAGCAGAGGCAGTAAAGGAGATGGAGTAATAAAAAGAGGGAGGAAAGTCCACAGCATAGGACTGTAATGATATTTTTGACTATGTAAAAAAAGTTCTCAGAGATTTGTACAACTGGAAGAGATTCATGCCCTTTTCTTTTCTCAGGCCTTGGTAAGTAGAGGAAGGGCAAAAGGAGATGAATTCTTTGGTTATAAATGAAACAGAAAAGTATTATGACAGTAAAATTATTACAATGTAAAATTAAATTACCTACCTTGTGCTTTTGAATAAGGTGTTCTAATACAGAGAACTGACTCAGATTTTAAGAGCAACATGCACCAAAAATAGGAAATAAGCAGACAACTATTTTATGAGATCACTGTAAAAAGACTGGGAAATAAGATCAAGCTCCAAATGGAAATAAAGAACAATTTAGAAGATAGTTTTTGTTTCTTGTTTTCTTTTTAAATGTGTGCCATTGAGACACCTCATCATTCACTGGCAGGATTACAAAGGTGATAAGTAGGACAGACAGAGCCAGGTTATTCCTGGTGCTTCTGCTGTATTTCAAAGCTGCTTATAAGGTAACTCCAACATCGTCAGTCCTAGGAACACTTTACCTAAGCTTGTTACTCACTTTTGAGAGGTGTTTTTCCAAAAGAATGTGGATGAGATGAAGAGTGCAAAGGAGCTCAATGAGAATGATCAGTTGGAGGGGTCAGTTGTCTTCAAATGTATGAGGACAGTAGAGGAATCATAGAATTATAGAATTACAAAATGGTTTGGGTTGGAAGGGACCTTTAAAGATTATTTAGTTCCAACCACTCTGCATGGGCAAGGACACCTCCCACTAAACCAGGTTACTAGAAGCACCATCCAACCTGGTCTTCAACACTTTCAGGGATGGGTTACTCACACATTCCCTGGGCAACTTATGCCAGTATCTCACTACCCTTACAGAAAAAAATATAAATAAAAATTATTCCTAATATCTAATCTAAATCTATCCTCTTACAGATTAAGTCTTCTTAAAATTATTCAAGTCTTCTTCACGTTCCCTATGGATACAACAAAGCATTTCATTTTTTTCCCCTCCATGAGTCTTCACCTGCTGCAAAAATTGAAAGTAGCATTTAGTTCACAGGCTGGGGTGAAATCTTCAAAACGTTTTTCTGTAAAACAGACCTAGATTTTCTTGTAGGATCTTGTTCTACATGTTATCTGTATATAAACCCTGAAAGCCAGTCTGCTGTTCACCACTTCTAAACCTAGCACCTGATACCAACAGAATCTGCTTGATGCTACCAAATCCACTGAACTCAGCTAATACCCATAGGAAACACTTTTATATTTTAAATTAAGTTACAAAAGTGTATCTGCTTGGTTTTTTTCCAGTTTTCTGGCACCATATTTTGCTCTTTTCCACTTCCTCTAGATGCATGAAGATTAATATCACTACAAGGAGATTTTAGCTGTTACTAGACCCGTAAGACAAATTGCTAGTTAAGCTGGGGAAGCTTTAAGGCAGGGTTATGTTCTGTGGGCAAAAATGTAGCAGAATGATGAATTATACAGCCTAGGCTTTTGTGTTTGTTTTCCTGATGAATGCACTTTAAATTGTTGGGTAGGAGAAAGCTTTGCTGAAGCATACGGGTGACATTAACACAACAGAGTACAAGTGTCACTGGTGGAAGTTTTTGGCTTGGACTTTGCACTCTCTCCCTCTGTGTGTGCATAGTTTTTTTAAACAAGCCCATGTTTAGGGATTTTCTTGCCTCTTTATATACCTGGCAGTTTTAATTACAAAGGTGTTATATTAAACAAATAATTTGACAAGTTACTGAGGGATAACCTGTAAGAAATTACTACAGTAGCACTGATTTTACCTTCACTGCTTGAAAAGTTTACCATGGCATCATTTTCCCTACTTAAGATTTAGGCTAGCTTTACAGCACAAAGTGGAAAGGCTCTGCATTTTCAGGAATAAAACAGCTCTTTGTTGACTTTTTCAACTAGATATTTTAATTTTTATTAATTTTTTATTTTTTATTAATTCTCCTTACAATCTTACAATCCCTACATTGCCTGTGCTGGACACAGTTCACCCTTGTGTCTTGGTCAAATCTTGCTCCAGTTCCTCAGGTGCAGCCCCCCAGCCACCAAGGTTTCTTAAACCCAGAGTATCTCCCAACCTTTCACACATGTTCTTCCTAAGAGGACATAAATCACTTTTTTCTTATAAGAAACAATGTTATAAATAGTAATTATGTAATTATTATAACAGAAAATAACATAATTATAAATGTGCATATTGTGCTTATTGAAGAATACCAGAAACCTTTACAATTGTATTCTCAGCAGAACTGCCACTAACTTTCACCAGAAACTCCCAAATTGACACCAGCTGTGTCTTTTATCTCCCTCCATATGTCCCCTTCTTGTCTGGGTTATTTGGACTGTATACTCTTGAGAAAAAGAGTGGTCTCCTACTGTGCTTTTGTACAGTACCTAGTGAAACAGCAACCTCTACATGCCACCAGATTTATCTTTATTCACCTGCTCCACATCAAAGCACAGCCTACACAATAAACTGCTTGTCTTGCTTTTTGCTGGGATAGAGATAATTTTCTTCTTATTAGCTATCTACTATGGGATTTGGTATGAGAAGAATGTTAATAATACAAGGATGCTTCTAGTTGTTGTGAAGAAATCAAGGGCTTTTCAACTTCCCATGTTTTCCTAGTGTGCAGGTGCACAAGAAGCTGGAAGGGACCATAGCCAGAGCAACAGGTCCAGATTGGGCAATGGAATATTCCATGTCATGCAATGTCCTGCCTGGCATATAAAGCTTGGGGAAAAAGGAATGGCAAACATTCAGAGTGATGACCTTTGTTTTCTCACCATTATGCATGTTGTAATCTTTCATTCCTGGAAGTGGCTGGACACTTGCTTGCCCATAGGAAGTGGTGAATGATTTCCTTATTACACTTTTATTTTGTCTGCTGCTTTTGCTTTATTTAATAAACCATCTTTCTCTCAACTCATGAATTTTCTCACTTTTACCTTTCTGATTCTCTCCCCCATCCCACTGGGGGAAGTGAGCAAGAGGCTGGGTGGGGCTCAATTCCTGGCTGCAGTTAAATCACAACACTGCTGAAACCTGCTCTTTGGTCATTGCACCACTGGCACCCATAAAAGCAAACAGTTCAGAAACTGAACCGACCCACACAGGCTTTGTGAATAATGGTTTTGTGCATCATTTTGGCTGAACTGTTGACTCAAAAATACATATCAACCTTTAACATTACCTTGACAAGCTTTAAAAAACAAAACAAAACAAAACATAACAAAAACTAGAATTCATAAGCCATCTTCTCAGGGTATAAAAAGAAAATTAGAGGCTAGTTGTCCCAGGTGAGGTAAGTGATCAACTGGCAGATGTTGATTTATTTGATAGGAAGAGTTTGTGTCCACTATGCACTACACTCAGGTGCCAGCCTGAGAGTGTAGGTTATCTTTAGGATAATCTTCAAAAAATTGCTTGAATTTGACACAAGGTTTTGGACAACTGCAGCTTTGGTAGAATTCTTACCCAGGAAAATAGGTAAGACATGGACACAAAAAGTTTTGCCCTGCAATCCCACTACAATCAGATGAACAGCATTTTTTTGTCCTCTATACTCAAAGGAAACACAAACATGCTGTAACTTAGGGCTCCCTGCAGCAAGACTGTGGCATCCATGGGATCAATTGGCCAGAACTCCAGCGATGTGCTGAGAAAACTTATTTACTTCACTGTAAAACCACTCTGCAAAACGCAGGACTGAGAACTAATGTCAAGCCTCCCTACATTCCCTGGCACTTGGGAAATCATAGGTGTTAACTAACTCCAGTTCATTGGCACAACCGGGTTGTAAAGGCACAATTGGATAGCATTCCATAGCAGGGAAGCAGGTTGTGCTTGCTGAGCTACATGGCAATTTCCAACCTAAATGCATCAGCAAGGCTCCTGCTGTGCTTCTTCAGAGCAGCACTTGTGTCTCAGAGGTTACTCAAGTTCATGCTACACCATGGGTCACTCACTTATTGTTGGTATCACTATGATGGACAGCAAAGTTGTGCTTTTATGAGTGAACTGGATCAGGTGAGACCATGTTCTATGACTATCCATGCTCCTCAACTGTCAGCCTATCCTTGCTGGAGTTTCGGCTCATGCCAGTCAATGCTTCCCCAGAGATGTACAGGATATAGTTTGGGGAGTAGGGCACAGTTTGGGCCTGTTCCCAGTGGGGAAGAGAGAAATGTTAATCCTGTTCTGGGGAGCAGCACAAGGACTTAGGCACACAGAACCAAGCTATGCCATTCTATTTGTCTTTGGGCCTGTGACTAAATCCTGGCCCATTTTACTTAGGAATGAGACCATGTGTACATGGACCAAGCAAAAAGCAGGTTTACCTTGTTGATTCAGCAACAAAACAGCTATGCAGTCCAACCTTGATGCTTCTCCCACAGCCTCACCAAGAAAGGTCATGTCATAAGGTACCTAGAAGAGAGCTTATTTTTTCAAGGGTAGAATAGCAGGAAAACACACTTAGCCATAGTTTGGCCTAGTCACATATCTTTGTTCATGTAAGCTGAGACTCTGACCTATTTTATTAATTAGATTTAAAAAATGAGCACTTCATGCATTTGGCTGGATTTTTTTATTATTATTCCTTTCACTTTTTGCTCCTCAAAAGTTTTCTACAGTCTTTGGTATGCTCCACTTTCTCCTTCTCAGTATGCAAAAGCTACCCAAGACTGGACCTACTCTTTTAATTGACATATCTAAATGCATGAAGAGGACTCTTTTTTTTAAGCACTCTCTTTGGGAGGCAAAACTGAAGCTTTATCAGCCACAGCCAAGGCCCTTTTATTGGAAAACTCATTTAACAAAAGCTTCCTTAAAAGTGCCTTTTGACATCCCTACACCAGATAAGTAGATCATACTGAATGATCAGAATCTTCCTCCTCCCCTTAAAAATAATCAAAATTAAACAAGGCATCTTAGGGGAGGTTTCCTCACAGAAAAGCTCTAGAAGTCTGTTATGAGCAGTCTACAATCCAGGATCTCCCAAAGAACTACACTGCAACTCAAGGCTGTAGCCAGCAAAGTCCTCATAGTCTAGCTCTGGAGCTGGTTTGGCCACTGCAGCAGCCCACAACCATGGAAATACAAAATTACCACCTTTCCTTTGCTGTCTCTCAAGTTCAGCGTAGAATCTACCTAAATTTTTGCTTGCACATAAATCTCCAGAAAAAGAACAGCAACAAAATATTTATGATTCTCTGATACAGAATGAATTAATTTGTCTGTCAATCTATAGTTCCCTGTTTTAAAAGTCAACACAGTTCCTTAGGTGAGGAATTGGGATTTAATTAACTGGAGAACCCTTAAGCCTTTTGTGAGTTATCTGGGCTGCAAGCACTTAGCTAATATGCTTTATGTTTAACTCAATTATGTTTCCATAGTAATTGCTGTTTATGCAGTATGTTTGCTAAGCCAGGATAATATTCTTTTTATGTGAGTCTTCAAAATTAAGCTAAAATGACACAAAGTTTATTCATTTTCATGGAAACACGATGGCAATGCAATTAGGTGCTGGTCATCAGCCTAATAGTAATAATATCTATTGATTTTCTCTCTTAGGACCTGAAGTGGACAAAATGGCAATTGATACCAGATGTGCTAGTTAGATGAGTATCTGAATGGAGTAGACCTATAAATAAAAGAGAAATCTTAAGTCATAAACTGTTTTATTCATTACTATAAGGGCTGGATTTTCATCCAAGAGACACTACTGAAAGCAAGGCAGAAATGATGCTGGATTGACTCTAGCCATGTGGTATCCACCTGGGTCTAACCTCTGTGGATGAGAAGGAACTACACCATCTGACTGCTGCTGAGGCCAGAGGTTCTCAGCGCTCACTTGAGAACAAACACTATTTGCTATACAGAGATCCAGCTGTGGCCTGACCCTACCACTCAGGACTCTCTACTAACACAGTACTAGAATAGCTCTTGTCCACAGGCAACAAAATCTCTGCAAAGGTATAAATAGCTTGAGCCTCCATCTGTCCTGAATCAGTGCAAAACCAATGAAGTTAATGCTAAATGAATTTATACCAGGTGACAGCCTGGCCCTGAGCCTCTTAGAAAGTCATCCATATTCAATCAAAACACAACAAATTATCTGTTTTGCTCAGATGTTTTATTTGATATAGATTGCTGTTGTTCTCTCTGTCATTATGTATATATCTTGAAGAGGTCCTTGGTCACTGCTGGAGATTTGGACTAGAGGACCTTTAAAGGCCCCTTCCAAAGAAGACCATTCCATGATTCTATCAATATATTTGAAGGGAACCTCTTGAAAATATTTTATTGTTCAACAAGATAGCATATTTTGATCTTGAAGCAAGAGATTAAACAGTAAGATTTACTGTTGGTCAAGTTAACTTCATTAGAAACTGCTACCTTGATTTGCAGTCTCAACTAACAACCAAGCAATACTTTAATTTATGCACATTGATATCTGCTTGTTTGTCTTTTAAATCTGGCCTAGATTTTTTGAAAGGGTTGCCACAGTCATTTGAAGCTTGAAGAACAGCCCTTTTTGCCTAAATATGAAGCATATGAATGACAACCAACTGCCTCAGTAAAAAAATGCATCATTCATAAAGGTTTCCCAAATGCAAGTAAACAGTATCTTAAGAGCTATCTGCATAGGGCTTGTAATATATAAAGATAAATAATCAAACGTGTTTATTACATATCACATACTTATTACTTATATTACAAGCAATTTTTTTTTTCCTAGTATTATACTTTCCATAATGTTTTGGGTTTTTTCAAACAGCTATGTATACAACTAGCCAACAGCTCCTTTTTCTTTTTAATAATTTCTTTTTTAAATGTATCTATTTATTTGTAAGTAAAAGATTATGGCTAATGGGTGAACAGTGGACTGTGAAAGATGGGTTTTCACTAGGGCTGTGGAACAAGCAAAACACTGCATTCAGTAACATGAGAGTACAGTGATAAGATATCTCAAAGAGTTCCCTTAGGTATCTCTAAGTCCAGACCTGGTGCCTTTTGAAGAAAAAGACCAGTTCATTTCATTTTATTATCTCTTTCCAGCTTCACTCCGTTTCCTTAAGTATGTAGTTAAGTAGAAATGGGAATGAT
>NW_009954416.1:1279489-1300862 GCF_000747805.2 Chaetura pelagica | reverse complement strand
CCTACCAGCAGGATCCATGGTGAGCATCTTTCCTGTAAACCCCCAAGTTTTTCTACAGATTTGCCTCCACAAGGTCTGTTCTCATAACTAGATTTTCTGATTGTTTTGGTTTTTTTTCCTCTTGTGACTTGCCTTAGTCAAAGAGCATTTTTTAGGTGCTCAGAGACTTCAGCAACAGCACAAATATTTCCTATTTATTTTTACCATTATAAGAATGGACACCTAACTCCAAACCCCTTATCTTAACTTCTACCTTAGCCACTTTTTCTTATTTCAGTTACTAATACTCAGCTCTAATCCGCAATCTGAATTATAATTAGTCCATCCAGGAATCACTTTCTAAGAAGGTGCAGCATGGAGTTATATGTCCTGTTGCTTCTCCTTCCAGCTGTACCATGCAGAGTCCTATCACTGGCTGTGTGTGCTTTGTTATTCCACAAACTGGATTTTCTTTCACAAGAGAGAATACAAAAAAGTGACAAAGAAAGAAAGGCTGTTTTCAGACAGCACTTGGTTTTCTCAAAATCTAATGAGAACTATAAAAAAGACACATTGACTTCTTAATCTTAATTTCTACAGAGCTGAAGCGGAGATCAGAATAAAAACTAGTTCTTCCAATTTGCATTTAAATAGGAGCAGAAAAATAACTCTTTTGTCAAATTAGAGGCGAGTTAAAATGCAGAATGTGCAGTTCCAAAAGTGTTGTCATTATTTATATGTTTTTGCTGTATAAATTCCTCTTCAGGAGTTCATTACAAGATTTGGTACCTGTTCTTTTGAAATGTTCAAGTTTCTTATATCCCAGTGCTCCTATGCATCTTATGTAATAAAAGAAAGCATTGAAAACATGTGAAGGTCTCTCTTACTAGAGGATGCCAGCTAAGACAAAATTCTACATCATCTCGCTAAATATCAGTGATGCACTAGGCTGCTCTTGTAGACTGCAGCTGAGGTGGGTTATACCATTTCCAACCCATTCACCTCATAAGCAACTGTCCAAGATAACAGGCCATTTCTAAAAGATCTGGGGAGGAGAGGCCACCCTTTCCTCATGTTGCAGCTGTATGTCTTTAAACTGTATTTCTGAGGGTCTTGTTCTTGCTGAGAGATGCTGAGGGAGTGATGTGACCCTTCATTTTCCAAAGGGGCTTAGGTAAGTGTCTCACCACTCTAGAGCCAGAAACTCTGTTTGCTTAGATGAGGACACAAGCATGCAGAAAACTTTCACATAAGACTGTGAGGTGTGCAGTGATTTTACAGCACTCAAAAGTGTAAACCACATTTGAGAATTCTTCTATTTATCAGCAGTTTGGGCACAGATATCTACTTTGCCTTCAGAAACCAGCAGAGCTCACTGCAGTGCAGTCTCAAAGCATCCTTGTGCTTTAAAGTCAGATCCTGGAAGAAAGGGGAAAAAAAAAATCAAACTGAAGAAATAAAAGGTCTTCTTTCCCCTTCTTTAGTAGCTTGGCAGTGAAGCAAAGGAAGGATTGTATTTAATATCCCAGTCTGTCTTCAGGGATTTGAAACTTTCCACTTCTAGGCAACTGTTCCTACCACTGGGACAAACCAACCTGCAAGAATTTACCAAAATCATCTAGTAGACTGCTTCCCTTTGATGGCACCACACATACACAGAACAGAGAGAAACTGTGTGATCCAAATGACATATTTGCTGAATTATAGAATGTTAAGGGTTGGAAGGGACCTCTGGAGATCATTGAGTCCAACCCCCCTGCCAAAGCAGGACCATCTAGGGCAGGTCACACATAAACACATCCAGATGGGTCTTGAAGGTCTCCAGAGAAGGAGGCTCCACAACCTCTCTGGGCAGACTGTTCCAGTGCTCTCTTACACTAAAGAAGTTTTTCATCATGTTGAAGTGGAACTTCCTGTATTCTATTTTGCAACCATTGCCCTTTGTCCTACCACAGGGTGTGACTGAAAAGAGATTGGTCTCTCCTTCTTCACACCTTCTATTCTTCAGATATTTATGGACATGGATAAGATCATTTTCCAGAGACTAAACAGCCCCAGGTCTCTCAACCTTTCCTCTTAAGGCATGTGTTCCAATCCTTTAATCACCCTTTTAGCCTCCATTGGACTCTCAAGTAAATCCCTGTCCCTCTTGAACTGGGGAGCCCACAGCTGGACACAGCACTCCAGGTAGGGTCTCACTAGGGCAGAGCAGAGGGGGAAGAGAATCTCCCTCGATCTGCTGGACTCATTCTTCTTAATGTACTCCAGGATACCATTTGCCTTCTTGCTGCCCCGTGGACAACTTGTTGATTCCAAAGTCCTTCTCCATGAAGCTGTTTTCTAGCAGGTCAGATCCCAACCTGTACTGGTGCATGGTGTCATTCCTCCACAGGTGCAGTACTCTACACTTATTCTTGTTCTTCATGAACTTCACCTTTGCCCAGCTCTCCAGCCTGTCTAGATCTTGCTGAATGGCTGCACAGCCTTCCAGTGTATCAGCCAACCCTCCTAGCTTCGTGTCATCAGCAAACGTGCTGAGAAGACTCTCTACTCTGTCCCCTCATCCAGGTTGTTGATGAAGATGTTGAACAGGTCTGAACCCAGCACTGATGCCTGGTGAACTCCACTAGTTACAGGTCTGCAGCTAGACTCTGCAGCACTGATCACCACCCTCTGGGCTCTATTCTGTAGCCAGTTCTTAATCCATCTCACTGTCCACTCTTCTACCCCACAGTTCCTGAGCTTATCTGCAAGAATGTTATGGGAGACAGTGTCAAAAGCCTTGCTAAGGTCAAAGTAGACACCACCCACTGCTCTCCCTTCATGTACCAGTAAACAAAAACTGTTTTATTTCTAAGTGACATGTCTCCACAAGTCTATAGCCTTGGTTATACTTCTTTAGCTCATTAAATATAGAAATAATCTATTAAACGGAAACTGCTTTAATAAACAGGATAAAAGAATCCCCATTTGTGCACACAGCTGTAGTCCAAGTTACTGGTGATACTGTTTCCAATCTACTGGGACATAAAAAGAACAAAACCACTTATTCTTGTTACTAGGCACCATGAGAGAATGCCACAACCACCTCCTCTTGCAGCTGCAGGTAAGAGCAGTGCTTGTCCCTGTCTCCACAGGGAGACTCTAAATCCTTATGAGATAAATAGATGTAATACATACTTTCCTCCAGTGCTTGTTAGGCTCAGACATCTCCTTCTTCACCAGGCCGACTTTGGTGGATCCCCTTTTGAGGTACCACATCCTCTCACACAGCTTCCACAAGGTTAAAAGGCTGATGGAAGAGCACTCTAAGTGCTTAATGTATTGCAACATAATTGCCCTTGCAGACCTAACAGTGAGTTCTATGAGGTTCCCTTCCCCTTGGTGTTACTCATTAAACCTGCGAAGTATTCTAAAAACTTGGCAGGTTTTACTAGACCTAATCAGTTGTTTGCTCCTTATATCTAGTGCACCTGGCTCATTCCTTTTCCTCTAATCAAGATGCTGCTCTAAATGCTTTCAAGTCCATAAAGTTCCTGGAGGATACAGATGATTGCCTAAAACCATCTGGATGTGCCAGGTGGTATAATATATAGTATTCAGATATAGAGAGCAGTTCCCTTAGGAGCAGTACCAGCTATCAGCAAACTTTGGATTAATCACATTCTATCAACTACAATTCCCATAACTCTATTCCTTCCTCCTAATTCTTAGCCTGGCTGAAAATACTGGAAGGTCAATAACATAGGTGTGTAGTAATAAGACAAGATTTAGGTTAGACATTAGGAAGAAATTCTTTACTGTGAGGGTGGTGAGACTCTGGAAAAGGTTGCCCAGGGAAGCTGAGGCTGCCCCCTTACTGGAAGTGTTTAAGGCCAGTTTGGATGGAGCTTGGAGCAACCTGGTCTAGTGGGAGGTGTCCCTACCCATGCAGGGGGAGAGGATCTAGATGATCTTTAATGTCCCTTCCAGCCCAAACTATTCTGTGATTCTATGATAAACATATTCACAAAACCAGCAAGTGCTCACATGCTTGAGCATCACAAAAATGGCATTCAAAATCAAATGCTCACGTGTAGGAACACCAGGATTACAATTGCCTGTGAAATTGCCATTCATTTCCTTTGTACACACACTTTGTTTAGTCTCTAACACAATATTTACACTGGTTTGTTCTTTTTGGCGTTGGTTTTGTTGTTCTTGTTTGCTTGTTTGTTTTCCAGATACACATCTTGTCTGCTCCCCAATATTCACAATACTCCTTGAACAGCCACTAAACAGCTTATTTTTTCCTCCCTCTGAAGGAAACCCCTGAAACTATAAATGTTTTACTTTCAGATCTGCTTAAAGGGCAAAACAGTTCAGACTAAAGAAAACTGTTTGTCTTCTGAGCTGAGTTTGAAGAGCTTGCAGATAGAAAAGAGTAGAGAGAGTGGCAGCTGTTATTGGGGGCAAGGTCACGAAAAACCAGAATGTAATCAGAGCAGGATATTGTGTCCCAAGAAGTGTGTCATGAATGCCAACAGAGAAAGATAAAGTAGGTTCCCTCAGTCTCCTTCATACCTGTTTCTGCTTCAGCCATTGCTTTGACCTACCACAGTCCCGGATGGACATTACTGGTGAACAAATCTCACTGGGATAATTTTAATTTTTAATTTAATTTTAATTTTTTTTAATTTTTAATGAGATTCCAAGTTAATTCCAGGGATGTCCTTCTCCCAGTGACTCTGAAGCATGCTCACATTTCTGTTTTCAAGAATAGCTTAAAAACAACACTGAAATGAATCACACATTGTTCAAATACCTGTAAGAACTGCTTCCAGCTGCTATCAAGATTTGCCTGATAAGTGACCTTCATAAATCAGCCTAATTTGTTGTTTAGCTTTTCACTTCTTCAGTGGTGAAAATAAGTTTCTTCTCTTCTTACAACCACTTCCAAATGCCACAAAGGTAGAAGTGCCTTTGGTACCTCCAGTGGGGTGGGTATACTTCAAAGAGTCCTTTACTAGACGTGACTAAGTTATGAACTCCAGGCAACATATTTTGAAATTCCTGGCATTAAAATGAGGTAAAGGAATGAAGCAATAAACACTGGCCAACCAGTGTAGAAATGCTAAAGAGAGTACTTCTTTTCAGATCACAGTATTTTTAATAACAGTCTGTACAAAATAGACCAGACTCTCCAAACAAGATTTCTAGCAATGGTATTTCAGAAGGGCTGCAGGAGGTGATGTGCAAGCCAGACCTGCTAATATCAAACCATAGCACACCAGCCTCCTTTTTCATCAGTCTAGGAGAATATCACCCACATATGTTTGGGTCCATCAGGGACATTTAAAAGGCCATTTTGCCATAAGGTGGTCCAGTTTTCTACACCTTTTCTTGGCAGCAGGGATGAAGCCTTTCTCAGCAAAGATTTTTCACATCTTGTCCCAATATTTCTTGCTAACCATCTTTGCTAATTACAACTGTTTCAGTGGAAGAAGAAAGAAGGGAAAGGCAGGCATTCTGGAGAAGACTGCAGAAGTGGAAAGGATGTGGTACTGGCCTGAAATTTCTTTGAGGAGTAGAAAAGGAGAGATGAAAACTGTCGTCTTCAACTGTGAGGAAAGGAGGTGCTCAAGCACCCCAAAGACTGCACTCCTAGAGCACAGTCATGTTGGAAATATTAATTTTGCCAGGTCATCAATTGTTTTCCTTAGCTTTGAGTACCAAGATGGTTTATGCATCACAGTTCTGTGTGGGGCAGAGGGGTAAAAAAATATTAATGTCTTGCCTCTGACTTTGAACCAGGACAATTCATCTGAATTATGTCACTATGGGGTTTCCCCTGCTCTTCTGCATCTCTCTGTTGCTAACTCCAGATCCTCACTCTCTTGGGTGAGGTTCACACAGCTAAAATGCTTTTATTTAGCAATACTGATGTGAAGGACCAGGTATTTCCTTACACGAACATAACTGTCGTCTTCAACTGTGAGGAAAGGAGGTGCTCAAGCACCCCAAAGACTGCACTCCTAGAGCACAGTCATGTTGGAAATATTAATTTTGCCAGGTCATCAATTGTTTTCCTTAGCTTTGAGTACCAAGATGGTTTATGCATCACAGTTCTGTGTGGGGCAGAGGGGTAAAAAAATATTAATGTCTTGCCTCTGACTTTGAACCAGGACAATTCATCTGAATTATGTCACTATGGGGTTTCCCCTGCTCTTCTGCATCTCTCTGTTGCTAACTCCAGATCCTCACTCTCTTGGGTGAGGTTCACACAGCTAAAATGCTTTTATTTAGCAATACTGAGAACCCCCTTTTATGCCAAACTGCAATATATGAGCTTAGCAGTAGGCATCAAGCCCAGGGCACTTAGCCTTGATTCCAGGACCAACCTGAGGCATGAGAAAATGCAGCTGGCTGGGGCAGCAAGCCCAGTGTTCCGTTTCCCTCTGCTTACCCACACTCATTTTGTGCCAGGTGGAAGGTGGCACCTACAGAGGTGCAAGGCTGCTGCAGGCCCGGGTGATGTCACAACTCCACATCTTCTCTCTCCACTTGCTTCTTTTTTCCCTTGCAATGACAATTCTCACTCCTCATCACATGCCACCACTTGTACTTCACAGCTCTGTCCTCCCACTCTTGTACAGCTACAGGTGCTCAGATCAAGAAGGGGGAGAAGGTCTCACCCTACCCCATCCCATCCTCTTCCCTCTCTAACTAGGCTGCAAAGCAAACCCATTTTCACCACCAGTTTCCAAATTAAGAAATGCACTTCAGTGACTGGCAGAACCAACACAATGCGCCAGGCAAGTACTAAAACCATAGGTGGAAAAGACATCTCAGTGACAGGCCCATGAACGATCTGCCAGGTCCAAGGGTGACTGACCGAACTACTCAGCACTGCTGTCACGGTTTGGGCCTAACGGGACAACAAAGAACCAGCCACGTGGTTCCCCACACACTGTGGGATGGGGAGGACAAAGGCCAACTAGAAGCTCATGGGTCAAGACAAGGACAAGGAGGGTTCTTCACCTATTAAAGTCCCAGGTAGAACAAACTCAAACTGGGGAAAAAAAATAATAATTTAATGTCACACTCATCAAACACACACAGGACACAGACAACACAAAGAGCAGGGCTTGCATATGTTACCCCACCCCTCCCTTCTTCCTGGGCCTAAATCACTTTGTTCCCGGTTTCTCTCCCTCCTTCTCCCCAGCGGCACAGGGGGATGGGGATGGGGTTTAGAGTCAGTTCACAGGCTGGTGGTTCCTGCTGCTCCTTCCTCCTCAGGAAGAAGGATTCCTTACGGTCCTTCCCTGCTTCCCCACGGGGTCCCTCCCATGCAGACAGTCTTCCATGAACCTCTCCTTCATGAGTCCTTCCCACTAGGTCCGAAGCTACTCCAGCCTGGGCTTCCCACAGAGTCACGGCTGCTTCGGGAACAGTCACGTCTCCTGGCAAAGGCTCATCCACAGCCGCATAATCCAAGTCCACTGGCAGCAAATCCACATTCACCCCTACTGGCGCCTTCAGAAAATGTTCCACCAGGTTCCTTCATGAGTGCAGAGGCACAGCTGCCATCTCGCCATGGGTTGCAGGGAAATTTCTGCTTGGGCACCTTCTTACCTTTCTTCCTCAACAACCACCAGCACTGCTCTGCCTTTCCAGCTCAGCTCCTTCTCAACTGCTGTCTCTGCTCAGGTCTAATATCAGTTCTTTCATGTTAATCACAGAGGTGCATCCATTATCACTCTAATGGCTCCTTGTTTTAACTGGTTTTGGAGCTGAGGGAGCTTCTCAGCTTCCTATCAAACCACCCGTGCCCCATAGCCTCTCCCACCCCCCCAAAACAAACAAAATAACAAAAAACCTGCCAACCTGCCAAACCCAAGCAGCACAACTACCCAGCTCTAATTCCCTTCCATCTGCAGGGCTGAGCCAGTGCCTTTCATTAAGAGGTCAATATTTAAATAGAAATTTAAGATCACTTCCACTGCTGAAGCAAGAGGCACTGTTAACAAATTCAAAATAATCAGGCTCAGAAATCTATTTAAAGAATAAAAATATGGCATCAGTCCTGCAGAAAGTGTTTTGAACCTAATAATGTCAGATTCTGTCAAGAGGAAACATGCTAACAGTAACCATTTGACTCAGTTACACCAGCAGTGCCATCACTTCTCAGCCTGAAGCAGATCAGTCGTAGGCAATTTTGAATGTCAGGAGAAGCTGTATTTAATACAGCATGTGTTTTGATAGGTCCATGCAGTTCAAAAAGCCTCTTCCTGACTGAGGTCAAGCTGTTTCCCTGACTCATTTCACAACAAATTTTCCTAATTTCTGTTCTGATTTCCATTTATTATTTTTTTTCCCTAGGCAGATATCTGTATTTTGAGTCCTGAATGGAAAAGGTGCCAGGAGTTTTTTGAGTGAACACAATGTGCCCCCACCCCACTCCAACAGCCCTTTTTTACGGCTGCCTGAAGGGTGAATGGGAAGAACTCCCAGCCTGTCATATGGTGCTCTCCAAGGAACAAGATATCCCAGCTTAGCTCTGCTCAAGAGTCCTTACCTCCTGGCATCCCACAGGCTGGAAGCCTCTTCTGTTATTACAGTCCATTATAAAGCATGTATCTTCATTATTCCAGCCTATTACAGAGCATGCATCTTCATAATTATTTTGACCATTTATCTGCATTAGCCCCCTACAAGCTCAAACTGCCAAGGTCTTTCTGCTCCTGAGTATAAAAAAATATGCTGTATGTATCTACTTATTTAAACATTTAGATTTCTTTAAATATTGGGGGTTTTTCAATGACTTCCCATCTTTTCATTTAATGGGTGTTATCTAACGTTAGCTGTCAGGCTATTTACATAAGTTGTCCTTATAGGTAAAGGAGGGAGATGACAATTTATTCCATCCAAAGACAGGTTCCTGTTCAGCTCACATTCTTTCTCCATTGAGTATGGGGAGAGCTGGGACAGCCAGCCCAGTCTGCATGCCTAAATCTCAGGCAACTAATATGAAGTGTACTTCACCCTTTCCTCCTGGTAAAAATAATCACTAAAGCTAAAAATCAACAGTTTTTAAATTACTTTTTAAGCTCTATTCTATTTCCACTGGACTTTGTTGTTTTCTTTAGTGCAAATTTACAGACACACAAAGATAGGGATTCACTTTGGGATGAGCTCTTCACAGTGACAGCTCAGCAGCTCCACCCTATTGCCACCATGATTCTGGGTGAGAAATCCCCCAGTACACTGCTCCAGGGAAGGTAGCTCCCTGCTCCCCCTTGCATTTTTCTTCACCTTTGCTTTCCCTCCCTTCTCCAGCCCCTACACAGGAGATTTCTTTCAACTCAGGCTGCAGGGTCTTGTGTTTTAGACCCCAGGACTGATCTTTCTTCCACCAGTTATGATGCGCTTGTTGCTCAAGCAGCTGCTGTGCTTCAAGCCTGTACCTGATAAACAGGAATCCTAACCACCTTCCCCTTTCTAAAGACAGTGCAAGGAAAATACCATCACGATTTGCAGGAGCTTAGGTACTATTGCAACAAGAGCTACAAGCATGTGCTTAGCTACAATAGGATGAATATTGGCTATTCACTAGTGTGGATGGAGATCAAGAATACGATTGTCCTGCTGTTTTTAAACAAAGGCTGCAACTAAAAAAGTAAGAAGAATGGGCTTGATTTGCTGTGCCTATGAAAATCACCTAGTTCCAACCATTTTCAAACTAATCATCAAGGCTGAAATAACCATTTATGTTTCTTCTATTTTAACAGAGAGATACAGATATCTCCAGAGGACAATTTTCCAACACTAATCTTAGAAAGAAATTAAATGGTCCTTGAGCATGTTTACTTTTTCCCCTTAACTGCAAAGGAAGGTATAATAGCTTCTTAAGGCAAACTATCAAATTTTTAAGTAGCTAAAGTTAGGTAAGACCAATTTTAGTTAATTAGTGGGCATGGGCACACTGCATCAGTTATGCTTTCATTACAAAAGTATTTACTTAATTCTCTTGGTGCAGCATTTCATTAACTTGAATCTATTCAACCATTTTGGACAGACATCAGAGCAGCATAAAAAAGAGAGCTCAGGCATCAAACATGTGACAGAATGGAGGGACAGTGGCATAAAATTCAGAAAATTCCTCCATACAGTAACCAACCTGAGACAATGCCACACAGTCCTTGTGTGTTTACCATCACAGCAACATCTTTCCTATGTTTCAGCAATCAAAACAGGGATATTTTAGTAATAATACATTCTACCTAAAAAAGTGAGAACAGCTAAAAGAGCCAATGGAGCAAGTTGCTCAACAGTAGCTTACTGAGCACAGAATTATTGTTGTGTAAAATACTGCACACAAATACCTAAGGAGTTGCTGCAGTTTTAAAGGACTGGGGATAAACTTGCCCTTTTTGGAGAAACTACGACATCTGCTGGTTTTTAACCTAAATAAATAAATAAAAATACATTATTATTACAGATTTCAAAAGACGCACATTCTGTGAGGGCACAAATGTGACTTTGGAGATGGAAATGATGGTTTCAGCATTGCAATACATCAAGACAGAAGCTGAGTTTTTTGTAAACTCAGCGAAGTAATCAAGGGGTAAAAAGAATTTGAAGGTCAGCTTCACAGAAAAGCATCACAAAACATCTTAGATCACTGGAGTCTGACAAAATTCCTTTCAAGATGTAGGAATTCAATATTCAGAAACAATATCTAAGTACCATGTTCTGTGTTTCCTTTGTTCTCATATTATTGCATACATATAAATACCTCAACACTGCATTAGAAGGCATGAACTCTGCAGTTCTGCAATGAGAAGCAAAAAAATTGCAGAGAGATCAATAGAAATTTGTCAGTTGCTAGCAGTTTTTACTAATAGATATTTAATAAGCATATTCACTTAGATTAACCAATGTCACAATGCACTAGGAATGCTGGTCAGTCCTCAAATATGTTTTGACATAAATTATAAAACCAGGACTACTATGCAGGTGATCTTTAAAAACATAACTTTTCACAGGCAAAGGAGTATCAATTCAAAGTGCCTCATGTTCCTCTGCAAAATGCTCCTCACAACTAAATGCTTGCACATCTCCCAGCAACTGCAGATTTACTTCAATTCTGTGTGAAGGGATCCATTCATAAACTGTGTGCACAATTACAATCATTCACCACTTTTGAATGTTCACAGTGAAAGATGACACATAAATGGAGGAAGTTGCATTGTTAAGTATGAACATGAACACTGAAAAGAAAAGCTTTCCCTTGTTCTTGAAGGTCAAAGGTCTGGAGCCATTCTTCTCAACTCAGAATAAAGCTGAAACAACATTTAGTAATTTTATCACCTATGCATTGGTTTATAATTGCAGTATAATGTGGTTGTGGTTTAACCTCAGCTGGCAACTAGCCCCACCCAGCCACTTGCTTACTCCCCCCTGGAGGGATGGAGGAGAAAATCAGAAGGATAAAAGTGAAAAAACTCGTGGATTGAGATAAAGATAGTTTGATAGGTAAAGGAAAAGCTGCTTGTGCAAGCAAAGCAAATCAAGGAATTCTTTTCATTACTTTCCATGGGCAGGCAGGTGTTCTGCCATCCCCAGGAAAGCCAGGTTCCATCATGCCTAATGATTACTTGGGAAGACAAACACTAGCACTCCTAATGAGCTCCCTTCCCTCTTCTTCTTCCCCCAGTTTTACAAGTTGAGAATGAAATCATACTGTCTGAAATATCCCTTTAATGATTTGGGGTCAGCTGTGTCCCCTCCTAACTTCTTGTGCACCCCCAGCCTACTCTCTGGCGGGTGGGGTGAGAAGCAGGAAAGGTCTTGACCCTGTGTAAGCACAGGGAATAACCAAACGTCCCTCTGTTATCAACCATTTTCAGCACAGATCCAAAGTATAACCCCATGCTAGCTACTATGAAGAAAATTAAAAACAAGCCAAAACAAGAACAAATACATCAGACAAGACTACAGGAGTCTGGTACAGGCATAGATGCAGAAAAATGTACTATTTTCTCATCTGTTCAAGGTATAGTGAATAAAACAGTACAATTGTAATTGGCACTAATGTGCTTACAGCTGCTGTCATTGAGGAACAGAGGGCTTTCTTGCAACTCTGCTGCTATTTAGCAGAGCTCAGCAGCACTGATTACTAAACAAGGAAATTAACAAAAGGCTGCAAAAATTTAAATGTCTCCAGTTGTAACTTTCAAGCACTCCAATAAATTTGTCAGTGATTTCTGCTGTTATTGCCATAGACCAACTAAACCCTGAAGATGACAGTGACAGAATGCCATCACCCAAGACATCAAATCAGGTTTTTTTTACCATTCTTGTCAGCAGCTTGTTTTAAAAAATCCTAACAACAGGAAAGAAGAATAAGGAAGATGAAAGAAAGAGCTCTAAAAACATCAGTACCCAGAAGTGTATCCAGATGTTCAAAAGGAAACTAGACACCAGGAACCTGGAATTGGCATCATTATATTTTGATGTACAGTACAAAGATAACTTCCAAGGCAGAATTGGCAAAGGACCAGCCTCTGCTACCTGCTAATTAACACTTCAAATGTAGCATCACAGGTGGTTGCAAGGGAACAATGCAAACTGGAGCACACTGGCACTCCAAATCTCCCTCTGTCGGGAGGGATCTCACTCCCTCCCTCCTCACTGTGAATCCATTCCAGAAGAGTGTGCAGTGTTCTGCATTTGTCTGCTTCTTTACTGCCTTGACAGCCAGTATTATAGTTATTTAGATGTTGTGTAACTGTATTAGTTAATGTTTGCACTGTGCTCTGAATATGTGAATTACTATCCAGCTATTCAGTATTATTATTCCCATTAGGATTAACCTTAAAAGCATATTGAAAAAGATGGTGCTTAAGTTCAATAACCTCCTTAATAGAGGAACAGTAAACCCATCAGATCTTGTCAAGATATTGTACTACCTGAAATATTTGAAATTATATCTGCTTTTGCATGCACACATGTGCATTTTTTTATTATTGCTATCAGATAGAGAAAAGGAAAAAGAAAACTACATCATTAATATATTACATATTTGATTAAGTTAAAATTAAATAGCATGTCTTAATGGCAATGTCAAAAAAACTAGCCTCAGAAATCAGAACTACTGATGTTCTTTATAGTGATCTGACTGTCTCCACATTATATCTTTTACAGGTCACATCAGAATTTTATCAGTACAGAGAAATTAAGCAGAAAGGTGGTACAAGTGCAATGGTATCACTAGCACTTAAGGACATAAATTGTAATGTGGATACTGGAACCAAAGTAAAAGTGACTTTTCTAATTCCAGGATAACAGTAAAGAAGAGTAATGTATTTCGGTATAAAACTAGGCATATGATGAATTGTGCCACTATGACTACAGTGGTATAGACTAATAACTTTCACTGGCTTAACCTCCTATATAAAGAAGAATTATGCGGATTTGAAAAGCTATGTAGTCAATCAAATGGGAAAAAACCAACAACACAGTTTTCCACCCCTATGAGCATAGATAATTCAAATCCTCTTGGACATATTCTCTCAGACACGAAGACAGGATAAAGTTTCTTAACTTAAAAGTAATCGGGACCAACTTACTTTGAAAAGAAACCTTCAAAGTGAGAGTGGTGGATATAAAAGTGGTTATGTTTGCAGAGGGACAGGGCAATGCACGGAAAATAAAAGATAAACTTCCTCATTAGGAGCTATTCAATTTCTTCCAGCTACAGCTTGTCATCTAACAGAAGTTATCACCTCTCTTCACAAAGCACAATCCATTTAAAATGATTGATAGATTCATATTACTGAAGCAACAGCTTCACAGAACATGTCACATCTGATGACTAGGGATGTTTTCTCTAGAACTGAAATCAGATGAAACTTGTGCTTTTTAACAGACAATCTAAGGGTCTCAGCCCACATTTGTTGGTTCAGAAGTACTGGAATTTATTGAACACCCATGGGCTGAGCACATTAACGAAGTGCCAGGCAAGTTGCAGGTTGTGAGAGAAGCTCCAACTTTTATTTTTTTTCTTTTTTTTTTCTTTTTTTAATAGGTTTAGAGGTTAAACTAATGCTTGAGAAGAAGAGTTAATCTGAGATTCAGCTAGATGTCTTCATCCTTTTGAACTATTCACTAGAGCCCCTGTTAAAGCTGATGAAGAAAAAGTGGTCACTTTTAGAGATTATTTATCCCTATGTAGATTGTAACATAAAACCACCCTCAATATGGGGAGGCTGGATTGAACAGTAAAATTACAAGAACCCGTATTGGCTCTGATCATATAGTCATTAACTAGCTGTCATACTTGTGTGCTTAGATGAGGAAAAAAATGTCTTGAACATTCTTGGGTTGCCTTTCTCTCATCATCTCAGAAGAACAGTTTTAGAAGAAAGGCAGACTTTTAATCCCTACACAAGAGTTTCCTGATGGTTAAAGATTTACTCAGGAAATAGGAGCTGCAGTTTAAAGTTCCATCTCTGTTCTTGCCCAGCTGTCTTTTAAACCTCAGCTTAACTATTTGGCACTTCACTAGACCAAGAAGCCCCTGGGAAACTGTCTGGTCTGAGGGCAGCCATCCAGGAGAACAGAACAGCTTCCCCCCTTTCTGCATTTTCAAAGAAAATAGGAAAAAAGCCCCAAAGGCTCAAAGACAAAAAAGCTCTGTAATGAGTTGTTTCCTCAGCTTTACTTCTGCACCCTTGCCTCTGAAGTTTCCCTTCATCAGACCAGTGAGAGGGTTGATCCACATGTCATTGCTGCTTCTACCTTGGTATCCTTTCACCCTCTACTTAGACCTTCTCCCCAGATTACATGTCTACTATCCGTCTCTTCATTTGTGCTGTTCATTAAACACACTCAGAAGGAAAGATGGAATGAACCAAGCTGATGATGGCATGAGACTATTTCAATCAACCCTTCTCACTCAGCTTGTTCCCTCCTCTCCCTGGACCCCACCATGTGTTTGTCTTAACTATTCAGTCTGTTGGCCTTTGGCACTGGCTCACACAAGTCATGTCCACACTGCTAAATAACTTAGTGCAATAAGACAGACTAAAGCCCTGGACCTGGTATAATCCACGTCACCTATTCCCTAAGAAGTATGATGCCAGCACTGTGTTCACAAAATCCTTAAGATGGTAGTATAGATTGCTTCATAAACTTTTCCTAAAAAAATACTTAATGATGTTTCTCCAAGCAAGACACTCTGCAGAGCTTCTCTTACTTTGCAGAGACTCATGTTTGTCCACGTGTGTTTGTGTCAGGTGCGAACCCTCTACTGCTCTGAACAGCCAAAGTTACCTATGACATTCTTGCATTCTTACCTGGGTCTAAACTGTGGGCTCAGACAACACAGGAACCAAATCCATGAGATTAAAGCAGTCAGATTCCCTAAAGTACAATAGACAGATTTAAGACTGTATCTTAAAATCGTGCTAACGAAAGCTCCTTATGATACAGTGTATCTCATGGCTGAAGATCAAGTCTCAATCAATTAAGGAAGATTCTATATGTTTTCCCAGATGCTTTTCATGTGTGATTTCAAAATGGACTGAAGTAACCTCTGTCTTTTTCTTAGACTAAATACTCTGGAGCTGTTGAAATTCAAGTAATATCTTCTATCCAATCTTTGTTATTTCCTCAGAAATGCCATCTGAGGGCAGCCAAATAGGAAAAGCAGTTAGCTAATCTCCTGGCACCTTCAGTGAGATTAATGAACCCATCATGGGAGAGGTCAGACAAGGTAGCTTCACACTGCTCCCAAGTCACTGCCAGAGGAGCACAGGAATTATTTTAATCTCAAAACTTTTCCTCCAGCTTTTCAATTTAGCAAACATCTATCTTTGGCAGGAACCATGCAAAGGAGCCCTGGGCTTAAGTATTTCAGCTATGTGGAAAGGTGAAGGAAAGTATGTGGAGGGAGGGCTGGGGGGGAAAAGATGTTGTACATTTGGAGTTGCAGGCTTCATTGCCATACCCATGAGCAGTGGGAGTTAGAAGGCACAGGTTTATTGCACACAGAAGTTCCCAGAGAGCAGATATTTAGGGAGAAAACTGTCATTTATAAAGGTACACTGGCTGTCATTGTTCTGCTGTGCATCCTGGCTCAGTTCCAGCATTTCAGCATTGAATGATACTAATCCCAGCCTTGTGGAGAATTATCATTTCTTTGTTATATCAGAAAGTTATCAAATATGTGTTATTTCCTTTTGATTTGCATAGTTTTTGCAATTTATTCTAGGGATAAGCAAGAAAGAAAACAAAAGGAAGACAGTTCTACAGGGACAGAACTGGAAGCCCAAAGTTTTCTTAGAGATGCTTCTGTAGAGTGGGCAGGTAAAGGAAAAAAAAAAAAAAAAAGTCATATATCAAACAGAATTGGTGATCTAGTTGAAGATGCCCCTACTCACTACAGAGGTGATAGAATAGATGACCTTCAAAGGTCTCTCCAAACCCAAACCATTCTATGATTCTATGGTCAGTCTAGTAGTGCTGAGGTAACCTTGACATGGCCACAGTCTGTGATGCTCATTGTACTGTTAACCTAAAATGAAGGAAGGGTGTGTAAGTAACCCTTTCTACTAGCTGTCACTAAGGAGGCTTGTCTATCTGCTTTCAGTGTTAGTGTTAGTGATGGTGTTCTCAACAGCATTAACCAACTTTTGGGGCTCAGTAAAGCAAAATACAACATTTTGCACTAGGTGACACTAATATAGGAATAGATACACCTGTTTCTCTGCAGCAAGCCTGTGTGAGTTAAAGCATAAGATATATTCATCCTAAATTTTCTGGAATGTAAAAAAAGAGTGTTTAGATGCCGTGAGTGAAATTATTATAAACTATAAATAAACAATTTGTATCCTGGGCTGCACCAAAAGAGACATGACCAGCAGAACAAGGCATCTTCCACTCTCTAGAGACTCCTCTTGAAGTAGTGTTCATTTCTGCAGCCCCAGCATATGAAGGAGATGGAACTCTTGGAGCAAGTCTGGAAGAGAGCCATGAAGGTGATCAGAGGGCTAGAGAACCTCTCCTATGAAGACAGGTTGAGAGTTGGGGTTGATCAGCCTGGAGAAGAGACGCTTTCTGGAGACCTTATAGTGGCCTTCCAGTACCTGAACAGGCTACAGGAAAGCTGAGGAGGGACTTTTTACAAGGGCTTGTAGTGATAGGACAAGGGGTAACGGTTTTAGGTTGGAAGAGGGTATATTTAAGCTAGGCATTAAGAAGAAAGCATAAGATTCCAAGCACAAGGTGAAGGATGTTGGGGTTCTGTAGTGAGGCAACAAGATGCAGAGCCAAAATTGAGCTTGTTGAATGACAGCTCTGCAAGCTGTTTCTTATACTAGTTGTGTCACCATTTCGTTTGACAAAGTCGTATAGCCATTTCATGTCAAAATTTGGAAGACATGTACAGGCATCTTTCTATCTGTGCTAATTGCTGCTCAAAATGTCTCACTGGGATTAGTGTTTTCTTCACTTATTTTCTTTTCTCATTCCCCTACCCTGGCACTTCTTGTTCAACATTTTCCATCTGCTACAAGAGGAAGAGATTTTCAAATTCCAAAGGGCATCAAATTTGCACTGATGCCTAGGACTCTGCAAGTCCAAGAGAAATCAGATTATCTTTGAATAGCTGCTGGAAGAGAAACACAGTGCTTTATCACAAATAAATGCATGAAGCTCCCTCCAGGCAGCCCTCTGATTTACATTATATGTTGCACTATCAGTCTTGTTTTCTGAAATTGCACAGCAAGCAGCAAGAATGAGAGCCATAGTATCAAAAGGAATTTTACAGACAAGAGATTGACCTGTTACTAGTGTAGATGGACTTGACCTTCACATCCCACCAGCCATGTGATTATCTGTATGTCCAACCAAAAAAGTGGCTGCAGTCTTCTTCCTTTAAGCTGGCACACCATGTCCTTTCTGGCAGTCCTGGGTATTCCTTTGCCCTTGACTACAATCGTTTGGTTTCTACTAGAGATATGTATGATAACTGAAAACATTAGGAATGCTGTGGGTGTTTCAAAAGGTATTTGGTTTATGTGGGCTACTTCCAGGTAGAAGGAAAACCATGGCTAAGTAGGGACTTTGTAAAGGAACATTATATAACATTCCCACATACGTAGCAGTGCTCTTTATCTATTTTTGGGCTTAAGAGAAACACTTTTGTTCCCTGCTTTTCATGTCTGTATAAATTTCTCAGTGGGCATGTGACAGTGTCACACACTCAAAGGCAGCACCATCTTAAATAATACTTCTGCAAGCATTACATCCCAGAAAAACCAAGAGTCCTACCAGCCCTGCTCCCCACCCACAGAGAGGTCACTCTCTGTGGGGAAGCAGTGAAGGCTTCCAAAGCAATTAGTTATCTGTGTGCTTTTCTAGAAATAATACTGGTAGAGCACTGGCAACACATTAGGTGCTCTGCTGCTGGGGGCTAAGATATTGTCTCTGTCTAAAAACTGTTAAGGAGGTTTGAGATAAAAGTTGCATTCAACACTTAATGTTTAAAGTCCCCAGACAACCTCAGCCTCTACAGTTTATTTTTGTGCTCCATTTTAATATATCTTACAGCTTCTGCAGAAACATCCTGTGGCAATGAGCTCTTTATGCCTCTTCTGGAAAAAAAAAAAAAAAAAATAAGGAAAGCACAATATTTAATTTATTTTATGGATCCTACTTGGTATATACATCTGGGTATGTGTATATATGTGTGTGTAAGTGTATGTATATATATATGTGTGTGTGTCTGTGTTAGTACTGACCACTTCTGAGTATCCTTTCAGAGCACATTATGATTTTAGAAATGCCTGAGAAAGAAAGACAAGAGGATGGAGACAGAAGCCCAGGTCAAGGAATTTCCTCATGTAGATTAAAAAGATTAAGAGTAGAATATTCTGAAGATTGGAAATGGTATTAAAAATAAAATAAGGAAGGGGTGGAAAATTATTTTTTGGGGTGGAGCTAAATATGGTGTCTTCTCTTCTTTGAAGCCTACCAGTGCAATTCACAGGAGGAATGTCTTGTATTTCAAGCAGTAATATTTTTTGCAATTTCTTCCAACATACGTCTGTTACCCTAATATGAAATAAAATTGATTCTTATTGTGTGACTAGAAGCTGACCACAGTCACCTGGGGCTGTTTAGTCTTGAGAAGAGAAGACTAAGAAGGCACCTTTATTAATGTGTATAAATATCTGAAGGGTAGATGTCAAGAATGGGCCAAACTCTTTTCATTGGTGCCTGGTGATAGGACAAGAGGAAACGGCACAAAGTTACGACACAGGAAGTTCCACCTCAACATGAGGGAAAACCTTCTTTACTGTGAGGGTGATGGAGCACTAGAACAGGCTGCCCAGAGAGGTTGTGGAGTCTCCTTCTCTGGAGACTTTTAAGACCCATCTGGATGCATTCCTGTGTGATCTGGGTGTTCCTGCTGCAGCAGGGGGGATGGGTTTGATGACCTTCAGAAGTCCCTTCCAACCCCTATGATTCTATGGTTCTATGAAAATCTTCAATAACAGTGAAATAGAAAACTTTATGTACCACCAACATGCTAGTGATGTCTTAAAGAGCACTTCCAGTTTCTTACAGATATTAATTGGCCTGTTGGCCTATTACTTGTGTTAAAAGAGTTCCTTTTTTTTTTTCAACACAAAAAGTGAGTCCATGAATACTTGTTGGCCCATAACACTAGCTCTGCATGAGACAGTGAAAGATTTCTGAAACAGCTAAGTGCCTGCTCAAGGAACTAAGAGATTTAAGACCATGATCCAGGATGTAGATAGTTAATTCTGAAAAAAACTGTAATTTCTATGTTCTTTTTGCGCCTGATAATCTTAGAACATGTTACATGAGCAAGTGCCATTTCCCTCTCCACGGTTTAGACATGTGACTGCCGTTTAGGGAAGTTGTGCAGAAAGCCAGTGTGCCTGGTTCAAGTCAGACTTTATTTCCATGTTCTTTCATGATAATATAAGGTGGGGGGGAACACATCCTGTACCTCTTTCCTGCCTCTTCTGTTTCTTTCATTGCATGTATGAGAGGATCTTTTTTCATACTTGACGTTGCATTTGTACAAACTCACATCTCCTGTGTGAGACAAGCATCCAGATGGAGAAAACTGCTGCAATAGTCACCCTGCACACAGCTATAGACAGGACCTTAGCTCTACTAGCAATATACAGTAGCAGAACTCCTTACTCCTGCCCCAAGTTGATACCTTTTCCAGAACTGTTTAACATAAAATTGTAAAAACATTATGGTTAAAAAGCTTTATCTTTACTGACGGTGAATTCAAAATGTTAGATAATTTTAAGCTGATGCATTTGTCAAGAGCTTTTACAGAAGGTTATTTCACAGAAGGATCTTTCACGTGATATATTTGAATAACAAAGAGAGAAATTAAGTTTTTACAGGACAAAAAACCAATTTTTTTCACTGACTTTACTACATTTCCAATATTTTTTGTCATTGTTTGCAAAACCCACAGTAACAGAGATATTTCAATGAATCTTACTCAATGACTTTACTTATTAGACTGCTAAAACCTGGGTTGGCAAGAGGGTGGGCAGGGCTAGAGGGACCAGAAAATACTCCTCATAAGAAACTTAATTATCTTTTGATTATGCAAATATTCTCCATTAATCTTAGAGTAATTAGAATTTTAGAAAGCAAAGGTTGCAGTAAATGTTTGATGAAGTAACAGTATGTCAACCAATCTAAACATGGCTTGAAATCTGGGAAGGGAATTCAACTATTAAAGCAGAAAATACCTAATTAAATGGAATCCATGCATTAAATTTCACTTATTCTCTACACAATAATTCTTTCTCACGTTCTATCTAAGTAGTACTACACAGCAACATATAATTAAAAATCTAATACCACCTTCAAATGATAAAAGACATCCCACTTTTAATGGGAAATAACAGCCCACATGAGAAATGTTTATTATCTGAAACAAATATTTTCACTATCAAAATGTATTTGAGGTTTTATGTGCAGCATACAGAACATGGAGCTAATCTCAAAGAAAAAGTAAAAGCAATAAGAAAATGCATTCACAAGAGTATGAAGTGTTTACACATCTTCTAGATAGCAAAGGAAATGCTCTCAGCTCCGGAGTGTTTCATAAATGTTACCATGAATATTCATATTTCATAAAGTTTATATCCAAAAGCTCATCATCTGCTTATTATTTGCTGCGTGCCACTCTGCCAGTTAACATATTCAATCCCAAATCAGAAACAATTGGCACATAGTTCTCATTTACAAAAGATGATGAATGGAAGAAAGTCAGCCTGCAGATAGCACGGAGACTGATGGCAACGCTTGCCAGGCCCTACTGCCAGGGACAGGGCTGACA
>NW_009954416.1:1262252-1279469 GCF_000747805.2 Chaetura pelagica | reverse complement strand
TAGGCTCCTTTATCCTGATGCCCAGTTTTGCCTTCAAATGAGACAAAGAATTCAGAAGCTATGTTAGTCACCATTTACCATCATGGTACCACTGAGCCTAAGGCATTGTGTAGGATGCAGGTGTGGCTGATATAACCAAGAGCAGAAATAAACAGGCTTCCTGTCAGATGCTCACAACTGCAGCTGAGTAATATCATCACTGAAAGCAAAACACTGGGATAGTTTATTTGGTTAAAAAAAATAAAAATACCACAGTTCACTTTTGATGAATAATTTATTATTTTAAAGCATAGCCCAAAAAAACAAAAATTGCTTATTTCTTCTTTTTTAGATGAAAAAGTGTGATTTTCATTTTGAAATCCTTTTTAAAAAATTGACTTTTACTACTATAGATGAAGTCATTTGTGAGTGAAAATTCTGATAGCTTGAATATCAAAGTGAAAAATCTGTTAGAATTACATATTTACAGAATACTTACGATCTAATTACCACACAAGCAACAATTGCAGGATGAAGATAGGAGACATAGGTAATAATTGCAGCTTGTTAACAGTTTAGATTTTGCCAAGATGTTTCCAAGTATGTCAGCAAGAGATCAAAAAATTTTGAAAGTGAGACCTCTGGTCAGTTAAGGTGTTCTTCTCAAACCTGACATGTCTGAGAGAGAGCTCAGAATTGACTTGAAAATGTAAGGTTTGGTGATAAAAGCTATTATGTATTTATGTTCAATAAATTTCTAACTGATTTTTTTGTAACTTTAGATTTCATCATAAACAGCCAGACAGTACTATATTCTTATAAAAACAACCTGTAGCTCATTCCACAGCCCACACTGAAGCAAAAACTCATAGCAAATTCCTCTCAGACCACCTAGGATAGACCTATAAAATTAAGAGCATGAATAACTGAACATTAGAGTAGCACAAATATTTACCAAATTGTTTTGGCTGGCTAGCATAATACCCATGTCACCCAAAACCAATTTTTCCAGTAGAGTTTACATCTCCAGATCAGCACTAAAGTACTTACTGACTGTAACTAACACACTTAAGGCATCAGGGAATATAAAGATGGAGAAAACCTGATGAGGAGAGAAAGAAATGGTGGTTAACGCAAAATGAGATCAAAAGAAACCCATCAGGACAAAATGGGCTGTGTAGAATATCTCCCAGTACAGCACTTGCATTAATGAGCACTCAGTTTTACGGAGCTGAGTTGTTACAAACACTGGACCATGATACTAATTACACCCTTTAAAATCTAAACAACGTATAAATATAGAAAATCTGCTCTAAAACCTACAGTTACACACCAGAAAGATACTGGAGTGAGTTGTATCCTGGGCTGTATCAAGAGAAACATGGCCAGCAGGTCAAAAGAGTTGATTCTGCCTCTGTACTCTGCTCTCGTAAGACCCTACCTGGAGCATTGAGTCCAGCTCTGGAGCTCTTGACAAAAAAGGGACATGGACCTGTTGGAACCAGTTCAGAGAAGAGACACAAAAATTATGAGAGGGCTGGAGCACTTCTCCTTTGAAGACAGACAAAGAGAGTTGGGATTGTTCAGCCTGGAGAAAAGAAGGCTCCAGGGAGACCTTATTGTGGCCTTCCAGTGCCTAAAGGGGCTACAGGAAAACTGGGAAGGCACTGGTTAAAAGAGTGTGTAGTGAAAGGAAAATGGTCTTAAGATAGAGCAGGGTAGATTTAGGTCAGACATTAGAAAGTTCTCTGTGGTGATGGTGGTGAAACACTGGAACAGGTTGCCCAGAGAGATCATAGAATCATAGAATCCTAGGGGTTGGAAGGGACCTTGAAAGATCATCTAGTCCAACCCCCCTGCCAGAGCAGGATCACCCAGAGCACATCACATAGGAACGCATCCAGGTGGGTTTTGAATGTCTCCACTGAAGGAGACTCCACAACCTCCCTGGGCAGCCTGTCCCAGGGCTCTGTCACTCTTACAGTAAAAAAAAATTTCCGGATATTCACCTTGAACCTCCTATGCTCCAATTTGCCCCCATTACCCCTTGTCCTATCACTGGTCATCACTGAGAAAAGCCTAACTCCATCTCCCTGACACTCACCCCTTACATATTTGTAAACATTGATGAGGTCTCCCCTCAGTCTCCTTTTCTCCAAGCTAAAGAGACCCAGCTCCCTCAGTCTTTCCTCATAAGGGAGGTGTTCCACTCCCTTCATCATCTTTGTAGCTCTGCGAGATGGTGGAGGTCCCATCCCTGGAAACACTCAAGATCAGGCTTGACCAGGCTCTGAGCGACCTGATCCCATTTAAAAGGTCCCTGTGCACTGCAGGGGTGTTGCAACTAAAGGACCTTTCAAGGTCCCTTCCAACCCTACAAATTCTATGACTTTATGATTCTATATTCAGAATCACATGGCAAAAGGGCTCAAAAGCTGACTCTGTACAGAGCAGAACCAGAAGCCTCAGCCTTCATGACATGGCCTGGCTGCATACACACTGCAGAGCATCAAGCTGGATCCAGATCATTCCTTGGCTATTCTTATACCGATAACTTAAACAATGTCAAATAATGAACCTCAGCCCCAGAAATAAAATGCCTGTACTGTTAAGTTGCTAGAAAAGTCCCTGGCATGGGACTCTCACAACACTCCCTAACAAAATTCTCAAGATTTTGGGATATAGCATGAAACAAGGACTGGTCCCAGCACACAGTTCAGGTGCAGACACTGCTTTTGACTGGAACAGATTTAGAAGTACAAATTTAGGCTCTTCTTTGCCACCTGGCCTCAGTGTCAGGACTGGGTCTGAATTTCTTGCATCCCAAAGAAATAGTTCTTCTATTTGGAGTGCTTTTTTCAGTTCTCAGTACCTGATGAATGTGAGAGCTGTGTTGCAGCCCAACATGGTGATTTTTAAGTAGTAAAGCAAGGGAATGTGCTGCCTTTCTTGGAAGTGGTGGCATGAGGACACACAGGGGTGTTTCAAGGAGCAGAGAGCTAACAATTAACAAAAGGAATTAACAGTTAAGCAATATTTAAATTAGAGCTGTGATCTTCTTTCATTTTACAGTAGACACATCTATTGGAGCCAGTCTCACAAGTCCTTCCTTTGTCCCTGATATGATGATTTAATATGTAAAAGTACTTGCTGTGTCTTACACTGTGTATTTTTATAGGGATTACACATTGGGAATCAAGTCTTTGCTAAACACTGTAGTAATTTAACTAATAGTTATAAATTTATGGTGAATTATAATGAGAGGTAAGGCACTGAATAATCTATTTTAACATTAAATTAAAAATGCACGCAGTATATTTTTAATGAACATCTACATAATATTTTCTTATATATATTTCTATTAGTTCTGAAGACAAAACTATTAAAAAGCTCTGGAAATTGGGTTGTAAGTGATCAAACAAGTAAATTGATGATATAATGAAATGGGGGATGAGCAACAGTAAATCAAGGCTTGTAAGATTGGGAAAACTGTGCTTATGAGAACAGTAAAAAATAGCTTTAAAACAACAAACAATAAAATACACAGGCTTCATTGACCATCTTTTTATATTTTATATTAAGTGACAAGCATAAATATTTACCTTATGTAACAAGCATCCTATCAAGCATTCAGTTTAGCTCAGGATTCAGGCTCTTTGAACTAAAGAAAGGCAGGAGCTGCAACTCACTCATTGCATGCTTATAAGGGACTTTCTTACTCCTTCTCAAACCCCTCTGCAACCCCAGTCTCTACAGCTGTAGAATAAACTGAATATATTCCAAACATCTTTGAGTGTAACATGCTTCCAGCAGCTCATTGCTGGAAGTTCTGTTACAGCTGAATGGCCTGGAGCAACTGGTTAGACACAACTCTCTTTGGAGAGCACGGAGGAAAGTCTTTTATTCCCTTTTACTCTTTTCTAGAGACCCTCAGAGGCCACAACAGGCCTTTGGTTTAGCCCCTTTGAGATGTTTCCATGTCTTCTGAGTCCTACACTGCTGCAGGTTTGTTCTCAGCTGTTTTGGGCTGAACACAACAATATTCAGGACATGGAGGGGAAAGAAAGGAGAACATGCAGAGAAAAACATAGGAAGGGTTTCTCTAAGATTACTCTGGCACAGCTCATTCTGACCTAAGACCACAATTTTCTCCCTTTCTTATCAATTTAATTCATTTTTCTGGTTATTTTTGTGGTGCAGATTGCTTCCCTGCCCATTCAAATAATTTGCAAAGTGTAAGTAGACTCCATCTTCATTCTCTTCTCCTGTTTTTTGCCATGTACTTTTTGGAAGAGAACATATGTCCTGCTTTCTCTCTGCATTGGAATAAAAATGCTGTAGGAAAAAAGAAGGGAAAAAGAAGAATCTTCCTTGGATAGATGTCCAGACTGCATCCTTAAGTGACACATTATCTCTCATGGATATTAACTGATGGCTAAAAAGCCATCTCTGCTTTTCAATATTGTCTTGCTGTTGCCAAGGAGCCTTTTTTAAAATACTTTCTTTTGAGAAAAGAATGGTGACCAATCACTTGCCAGATTTTCATGACTGCTGTTGTGTTTAATGTATTCTGATTCATTCTATGTTTACGTCTGCTTTCAGTCTTTGTGTTCTGTCCTTTGAGAATTAACCTGATCTATTTAGTTTTTTTAAAAATTGGGAATTTCATGTTATGGACTTTCTTGAAAAAAAAAGGAAAAAAAAAAAAGGAAAAAAAGAAAAAAAAGTAAAAGTAATCTGATTTTGTCATTCTTTCTTCTGAAAGATTTGTGAACTACAGGATATAACTACAGCAGATGTGAATAAGAAACAGAGCTCCCAAGTCATTTATGGTACAGATATTTCACTGGGATAAGATCTTTTCCTTTCTCCTTTCATGGCCTCATCATAGCTCATTCCAGCTTTTAGTTAGAATTTCCAGTTCACCTCATAGGCCTATAAGAAGCAAAACCCTTTATTTTCAATCTCCATTCAGCAAAACACAGAGTACCCATAACACGAGCAGAACTCAAACATGTCATTTAGTTCCTTTGAACATATCATCTTATCACTTCATAATCTTTTCCATTCTATTTGGCATTTGACATCCTTGTAGTTATAGATCTAATTCAAAATAGATACTTAAAACTCTGGGTGTATGATTTTGACCATTCTTAGTTATGAAGCAGCTGAAAAGATTCACACAATGGGTGAACCACACAAAACTCACACCTGCAAAGCTGCACGTTTATTGCAGATTCCCCCATGAAATGGCCAAAAGCATGAGTGCAAAGCCATGTCAGCAGATGTTGGCCCTGCCAGCTGTGCAGTTTGAAGGCTGCTTGAGATTTTCTAACACAATTTCCTTCAGGGGAAAATACAGAAAAGCAGATATAAAGAGAAGTCTGCTGACTTCCTCTCCAGTCCGTTTTCAAAGGCAGTGATACTCAGGTCTTCCTACACTGAGGAACAATAACAAAGACTTCTCCTGCCTGGCCTTCACTTAATCAGTCAAGTCTTTCACTCTTCTCTCTACACGTTTCCATGCTAGGTAATAATATGAGAAGAAGTTGTACCTGTGACTAGTTTTTAACTGTGGTCTTTGTGTGAATTTTAACAATGGATAAGGATCCATCTAGGCTTTAGATTTGGCTGGAAAAGTCTACTCTCCTGTGAAGAACAATCTTTGCACTCTATATATTTTCATAATGACTTTTAGGGGCATATAATTCAAAGGGAATCAATCCACTGATATTGAAAAAAAAATAACTTGGATTTCAATTTCTTTACTTTTTAAAGTACAAGCTGATTTGAAAGGCAAAAGATACATTATTGCAGTGATTTCTGCAGTGATTTTCTTTTTACTATTTTTGGGTTTGTTCCTGTACTGTGATGTCTACTCAATTTCCTAAGTCCCTTAGTTTAAATACGAAGTGAAACAGTTTCCAGATGCAATTTTACTGCTCCCTTACCCACATAATGAAAAATAAAAGACACTGTAGAATCTATGTTGAGCACCACTATCAATAAGTTTGGCAAATGCTCATCATAAAGCTTCTTTACTGCTCTGCTGACTATAAAAAAAAATTTAAAAGTAAGTAATCTAGAGCATGATGAAGTGCAATAATAGTCTAATGGTAACAAATTCACTTTAGGGATGTTTTGATGCTTTTTGAGAACTTTTGCTTAAAATATGCATAAACACGTAGGTTACAGTTTGGCAAGTGGAACCTTTCATGCTCTAAAGAAATAAAGTGCAATTATCGGTTGCGATTCAATTATATTTGTGTGCTAAATGTGGCTGCTGAGAAAAATCACACGTTGTTTATTCCTAAAATAAATTATTAATACAGCTTTAATTTGTCTTTCCTTTGCCTTTCTCTAAAGTCAGTTTGCAACTTTTTTGTTTATATTAACAAGCAAATAAAACCTGCAAGTTTTGCATTTTACATTGAAACAAATTTGAGGCTTGTGTCAGAGATTCTTTATTCCTAAAACTCGGTGTAAAATACCTGACTTCAGGAGGCTAAACAAAGGAGGTTATTTTCCTACTACTAAATTTAAAATCTAGTGAAAGTTTAAGATTCAAAGTCATCTTCCTAGCAGTGCACTAGCCTCCCGCTCTCAAAGTGCTTCTTAATCCATGAGGACTTTATTTCCCCCTTCAAAGAAAATAGAAAATAATTTGGGGTTTTTTAGTCCAGACATAGTATATTTTTACTGGATATAAAATATAGTTGAAAGCTTATCTTTGCCCAGCTAATGTTTTTTGCAACAAATTTTGGACCATAGTGCCAAAATGGATGGAGAAATTACTTTTCTGCATACAAAATTTTACCTGTAAGACCCATATTTCTGAATGTATTCCTAGAACTGTCATGAGTACACCTGATGGGCCTAAATGAGGTCAGAATTCAGTTCAGGAAATAAATCCATTCCTTTCAAAACAGTGCAAAATCTCAGGATTTATATTGGGCCACTACCCTTTAAAGCAGGAGAGAGTAAGAATGACCTAAACATGAGGTTTGAAAAAAGTTAGTAACTTTAGTAGAAATCAGTAACTTCGTAAAAAAACCTTAGTAACATCTTCAGCTGTTAGAAACCTCCCTCCTAAACATCCCCATCTGTGTGCACAAATAAGGGCAGAGGAGAAATAATCTACTTGCTTACAATTTCTTCTTAGGAAGGCTGCTCTCTAGATCTCCTCTCTAGACCTCTTGCCTTGCTATGTGTCATCCCATCCTGGACTTGATTGTCCTTGGGCCCCCAGCTTTCACTCAAAGAAGAATATATAGCCTGAAATGTCCAGATATTCTTCTTCCTGCACCCTTGGTTCTTCAAATTATTTTCTTCCAGAATCAGTCTGATCTCAGGTCACCTTGAGATGGCTTTGAGCTATTCATTAAAATATCCTACAGATGAGCACCAGTTGTTGCTGCTGGACACTTGCTGGCTTCTCCCTTGAATGAGATCACATCACTGCCTCTACTTCTTTTATGGTGTGAGTACAACCAGCAGTGAGCTAATCCAAGGTGAGAAGCTGTAGCAGAACCTGTAGCTGCTGGCAGAGGGACATATTTCCGTTATATCAAGGATGTTTTTCTACTTGTTCTCGGAAAGAATCCAAAATCTACTTCAAGCCAAAGCCTTTCTCTTCCTGCTCACTATTACACTTAGGGATTTTTTAAAAAAAAGACTCCTTGTCACAGGAAACACATTCCTGACATCCCCAAAAACCCTTCATTTTCTCTTTTGCATTTGTTTGTATGAAATTAACCACTGGAAGAGGAATTATTCAGCATCTGGCTTTTAAGACAAATAGCATAGCAGGAGAGAAAAGACACTTCTTTTTTTTTTTTTTTTTTTTCATAGTAGAACACCCCGGTTTTTAGAAGGAGTGATTACAATGCTGAAGATCATGTGAGCTCCTGGTTTCCAGTTCCAGCCTATATCTTTTTCAATGGGATTATTGAGACCAGTCCTGAAATCCAAATGCTGCCAATTAAAATTATCTGTATGGTCTGATTCAATGGAAAAATTTCTCAACAAAAATTTCAGTTTCAAACATTTATTTCATCTTTACCCACTGAAACTCTGAAATGGAGTCAGTACAGCTGGTGTAGATGGCCCAGAGGGATTGCAGCAGTAGGATGCAATCTGCTTGAACTACCTCCCATGCTGAGATGTGGAGATGCTGCACTTTACAACATAATTTTGCATATAGATGTCTATGTGACTGTGTCACTCACAAAGGATATAATTAGAGAAGCACCATGAGAGGACTCTGTTTTATAAAAAATTACAGAATTCATATGTAGGTCCATATTGGGTAGAGATATTCTAATTAGACCATTAAATTTGTTTATGCTGATATTCCCCAGGGCTGACCAGAGTAGAACATCTACAAATTGGTTGGAGAAGAACACATATACCTTTTCATTTCCAATCCACCAACACCTATTGAATTAGAAGAAATAATATAAAATGCAATGGATAAAGCAGTTGCTGAGTGGACAGTTTGGCACACACATTCGTTCCTATCTTTAATTCCTGTGAGTCTATGGAAAAAGCTATTGACTAGATGGAGATGAAGCATACATAACTGCATTATGTCGCAATTTTATGCTTAGCATCTGGCAATGATTCTGTCTCCAAAGTAAGAAATTCAGATATGACAACAGTGAACCATAAATCTGATTCTCATCTTCCTTAAATTGGGTTTTCACTGCTGTAATTTCTGTCTATTTTTTCTCCTAATATTGAGTCATTCTGATATCAGCTGATTCAGGATGTTAATAGCTGATTAGATTTGGATGATTTCATGCATCCCAAAGAAGAAGCTAAATTTGGCTGGGCGGGGGGGGGCAGTTAACAGAATAGGCAACTTTCCTCCTGAGTAAATGCATGTTTTAAGTTACTGACTGGTTTCATTAAAGGTTAAAAACCAACTCTTTTCTCATTCTGAAGCGTTAGAGAAGTTAATTTGTGAATCAGTCTTTGATGTGACAGCCTCCATCACAAGCCATGAGTAGCAGCTAGAGGTGTTAACCTCCACAGCTCTTTGTCTAGCTGTCCCACAACCCCACTGCTTAAAATCTCTTAGCTATCTTGTTATTCAGGGCTTATAAAAAGAACTATGCAACTATAACTTGTATTAGAAAGAAACATGGAGAATGAAAAAGCAAGGTTGGTTTTTCTTGGACCTAAAAGTATATTGTGAGTGTTGGATGGCACAACCAGGCTGGACAAACAGATGTTGTAATCTAGTAACACAGGATGTGTCAGTGTATAGGTCAGATCATGTACAGAGTGAGGCTCATTCTGTTTCAGTCTCCCTTTCTGAAGTTTGATAAACACCTGCCTCCTTTTCAAACTACCTCACCTGAAGGCTTGTAGACACATCAAGTGCAGAGAGAGTTCCCAGACGTTGGCATCAATCTGCCTAAAAGGATGCTCTAAGTTTTCTTACCAATCAGTTTAAAAGCAAAGACTTTTTTGTAAACACATTTCCTCTGTTTCCTGAAAACTCTGCCTTTCCTTGGGGTTGGATAAGGATATGTCATCAGTGCTCTTGGCCACAGCCATTAAGATATGCATCATTGCCAATCCTGTGGACATAAGACCTTCTGTTATTACAATGGCATCATTTATTAAACTGCTTAGTTGTCACACAGAGAAATAGATAACTATAAGAACATCCATGCCACTTACAGTGTAATTTATGTGACAATACTTGTCCAATATTATGTTGCATTACAGCAATTTAGATCCCAGTCCTCCTCTCCTCAGACACCATGGTAGTTCTACCATTGACATCAACAAAAGCTAGATGAGATCCATAAGGAATGGCAGAGGCATTGTTCACCTGGCTGTAACTTCTACCTAGGGAGATTTTCATACTCATGTCTGGGGTTCATTTCCTGTAGACAGTTAAACACTAAGTATCCAGACAAAAAGGAAAAGATCCCAGTTCCATTAACTGGCATGGTTTTAATAGATTGTGTTTATTCTGGTGTAACTAAGAACAAAATCCAGCCAACTATGTAAAACCTAGGACCATAACATTTTCTTCCTTTCAGATCATACATTAAGGTATTTCTTGTTATATCACAAAATCCCCCTCAGTCTATGATCTTCTTGTACATACATCTGTCTTCCAACTGACAATGTCAGCATCATGGCAAGTCCATTAACAGAATATATGCTGCTAAGTACTCTATTTAAAAGTTTATTCTTGAGAGATTCACATACTTTTAGGTTTGCTGTTAACTCCATTTCATACACTGGAACAGTGCCAGGTAGACTTGTACAATAAAAATACCAGCACTGAAATGAAGGGGTTTTAAGTCTGTCAGCTAGAGAAAGAGAGGAAGGTAATAATCAGGAATCATAAAATGGTTTGGGTTGGAAAGGACATTAAAGACCATGTAGCTCCAATCCACCCTGCATGGGCAAGGACACTTCCCACTAGATCAGGTTGCTCAAAGCCCCATGTAACCTGGTCTTGAACACTTCCAGGGAGGGGGCACCCAAAACTTCCCTAGGCAACCTGTGTCAGTGTCTCACCATCCTCATACTGAAGAATTTCCTTCTCATGTCTAATCTGAATCAAGCTTTAAATCATTACCTACTGTCCGCTGACTACAAGCCCTTGTCAAAAGCACCTCCCCAGCTTTTCTGTAGCCCCTACAGGCACTGGAAGGCTGTTGTGAGGTCTCTCTGGAGCCTTCTCTTCTCTAGGGTGAACAACCCCAACTCTCTCAGCCTGTCTTCATAGGAGAGGTGTTTGTAACACCTTATGAAACGGTCTTCCCATGGATATATAGGATCTCAGTACTCACTAGTAATCTGGTCTTTTATTCAGACCACTGACAGGGTCAGTCAAAGCCACAGACTCTTCCCTCTCACAGATTACTGAGAGAAGGTGGCTTCTGCAGATATTAAAGATGAAATGAGAAAACACACAAAGCCAGAAAATGGTTCTTGAATGTTTTTCTTCTCTCAGAGAAATTGCAGTTATTCATAACCAAGTTAAAAGTCCTTAAGTAAATCACTTCCATCACAGCTTGATGTCAGCCCTACCTCTCTTTTGGGTGGTTTCACTCAAAGAGCAATTATCTTCATTTCTACCTCTTCTACAAACAGATGGCTAAATAACAGGCTGCTCTTTTTCCTGGGCTGTTCCTGGGCTGTTCCCCTCTCCACAGGCTTACCACCAGTTACACTGCTCAAGTTCTTTTTTTGAGAGGCAGTGACAAAGGACACGCTGTGAAGGAAAGACATGTCATTCATGGGGCACAGCAGGACTCAGCCATCCTGCTGCTCAAAACTATAGACTGAGCTGTGGCTGATTCTGTCTCAGGTTCACCATTTATGATTTACAGCGCATACCCTAGACCTGCAAGCTGACAGTCATATATGAATTTCAACTTCTAATGATACATCTTTCCCTCAACAAGCAGCTTCATCACACTTCCCCTACCTTTGACTTTGCCTGAATTTAAACTACACACAGAGGTAAAGCTGATGTCATTTCAGACTAACCTCAGCCCACGCCCCAGAGATCTTCCCTCTTTGTTCCCTGTCAAAGTTCACATTACATAAAAATAGCAGGACTGGGTTAGACTGAAGGTCCATCTATCTGACCCAGTGAAAGGTACACAGCCTTCAAAAGCCTCTCAGATTTTTTTGAGACAGATTGGGATAAGATTCAGGTACCTAATGTAGGTCCCTGCTGCTATTTCAAATCCTTTTTTATATCTTGCTTAGCACTCAGCTGCTGCTCCAGCAGGGCATAGGTCTCCTACATGTCTCATGTTCAACAGCCTTTGATAAAATTCCAATCTATGAACTTGCCTACTCTTTCTAATTACAGTTTTAGCATTGAGAAAGTCTCATGACAAAGATGTTCTAAAGTTTTATGAAAAATTGCCTATTTTTGTTGGCTATGAATGTGCTATCCACCTGTTAACCTGTAACACAAGTAGAGACCTCTTGCAACTGTAGGATAGATGCACACATAGGAAAACATAATTAATCCTTCCTTGCCTTAAATTCATACATCAGCACACTAAAATACCATGATCAGCATCATCATAAAACTGTATTGCAACATTGTAAGGCCACAAATAGTGGGGTTTTATGCACATAAATTAAAATACAAATAATAGCCATAACTGCAAAACACAAATGGAGACCTGAGATACGGCTTCAGAAATGGGATACACAGAAAAACATGTACATCTGTAAGATGAGAACTAAGGACATAGAGTGGGTAGGAAGGGTGCTTGATGGAACCAGAATTCCTGCAGAATAATCAAAACAAGTACAAAGCCTAATCCCAAAATCAAAATATCAAGAACAGATTATATCAGCCCCTTTTGTTAGGGGGGGTAGGGCAGAGAAGCATAAAACATCAAGGATGGATGATAAAAAATGAAGAACACAGACCACTTCAGTTCTGGCTTCCCACATGAAAGAGCTTTGAGAACTGGACAACTCAGCGTCAGCAACATAAGACCATCAGGGACCATAGCCCTCAGTGCTAACTAAGACAACATCAGTTCTGTATGTTTGCTCACAGGTAGTTCAGGATAAACCCATAAATGACAAATTGTTTTGCAGACGTGGTGATAATGAAAGTCCTTTCAATGTCAGTCATAATTTTCCAGACTTCAGTCAACTTCCACTCTTACCCAGGGGCTCTTGAAGAGCATTTACCTATTTATTTGTTCAAGATATGGAAGACAGTTTTAAATGTTAAATATCCTACAACCTTTTTCTAAATATTTTTCAGTTCTGCTATAACCTTGTAAGATGGAGTAAATAGAACCCCTAACATTTCAGCTCACCATGGCCCTAAGTGGAGGCATAACAACACAAACTGCTATGCTTTCAGCTCCTCCCATACTAATTGCTAACACTCTATTTGCTGCTTTGCCTGTTTGTAATACTTCTTTTTGGTATGGCAGAACAGGCCCTCCTGCCTGGCATCTTGAAGTGTTAGTTAATTGCTGCCATTTAACAGGGTCTACATATCACATTGTGTGGACTTTTTCAATTTACAGCTGAAGTAAAGATCATATTTAACCAACTCAGGATTACTATTTCCAGTTGCAAATAACTTAAAACAGGATTTTTGTCTAACTGAATCAATAGTTCACTTAACCTCTCTGGGTTTGAACACAAGAGTGGGAGAAAGAAATGAGATATCCTGAAAAGATATTTTTGGAGTTCTCTTATAACATGACAGGGAAAAGAAGGGTTTGGGTTTTTTTATTATCATTGCGGCTGTACAAATAATACCATATCCCCTTACAATGGAAAAGTAATTAATGTAAGAGAGGTGCATTTATGTTCTGTTTCACTGCTGGTTTTAATACACAGTTTCTTTGAATTTTGTTTGCTTTCTTTGAATCCCACTCCTCCACAGTCTTCCCAGGACTCAGGACTCAGTTATTGCTGTTCTTTCTGCTGCTCTCCTGGCTGTAGCAGTCCAAGTTACTTCAGCTGAAAATGGCTCTGTCAAGTTCCAAATGATTTTCATTATGAAAAATAGGTGAAAAGAGAAGAGATTGCAACAGAGTCTGTAGAACAGTGTATGCATCTTTAGGCATCTTCCATTAATTCCATGATTATTCAAGAGGATATAAGATACCCTTGCCCTCGATAGCTGCCACTACGTTCAGTTACTCTGGGTTCCCTTCTGCTCCTGTGTCTTTGCAAGACTTCAGCTTTAGACTTTGAAATTGCTAGACTTGGTGTTTTTGCTGCTTTTATGCTTTATAGGACCAAGAATTATTGAAACATGATGCTTATTTTCATTTTAGATATTATGAATGCTTATTTAACAACATTAATAAAAAGGGAAATATAGATATTTCATGATTGTAATCAATCAAGAATATTCCTGAACGTAGAGATGTTATGGAATAACTGACAGAAATATATATATATAGTGGAAGAAGACTATGGAAATTGAGTTTAAACAGCCTGTTTCTCCCAGAGCACAAACTGCTGTTGTTTAATAAAGGAAGATAACTGCCCCAAATGCAAAAATTCATCATTTACTCTGGAGCTTATTGGTACAATTTAGGTTTCAATTTTATAAAACACTGTGCAAAGATTTAGATAAAATGTCACATAAAAGTTGCCTGTAATTTTACTATTTCTTTAAGAATCTTCTTGCTTGTCTGTACCAGAGATGAAAATCAGATTATCTGCAATGCCTAAGTAAAATAGTCTATCATCCTGCTTTCTGAGCCAGCCAGCCACTGACATTCCCATTTTCATTTTCTCATAGCTGACAATAATTCACCACATTTGTCACTGCAGCTGATTTAAGTAGCCATGCACTCAGTGTTTCCACCTTCATACAAGCAGAACTCCTCCACATCCCTCCACACAGTAATGTCTGATAAACAGAGCCGTGTACAAAAAGACATTTCTCTCTAGAATAGCTATTTCTAACTGAAACTGCAAAAGAAGTCTGGTAGCCAGTGAGTATATATTCTCCCAGTTAGTAGCATCTCTCCCTTCACACCTGCACCAATTTGGTTTATTGTGGACACAACTTGGAGAGTGTTTGTTACTTAGGTCGACAGAGATCAGTATACCAAGTTTTGTCACTATATATGCTGTGTTTAATATTAAAATATTCTTTCTACACTGCAACTTACTCTTGCTTAGGGAATGTCTTGCACATAATTTAAGGCATAAACTACATTTTCTCCTATAAATACATACATATATGCAAGTTCCTTTATTTTATTGGAAATAGACATTTTTCTCCTATGTATTTCACCACCAATCAGTCTCCTAACTACAACAGATCACTCGCCTTTGTCTGTTTGCATTTGTTTTTAGGGAGACAGAGCAGCTCTTTGCTGCTGAGAGTAAACTAAGTCATTGGCAGCGTGGGTATTTATCTTTATTCAGCACAGTCAGTGTAATGCAGGGGGGTGTTCATGTGTCTTGGGCAACCCTGGGCACACAGAAAGGACTTTAGCCTTTACCTCAGACTTTGATTATTTTCCTGACCTTTTTTTCAAATGTTTTTGGAGGTTTTTTTGATGTCTTGAGGAAGGCTCTTTGTCTTTTCTGTAGGAGAGCAGGGGGAATTCATGGAGTAGTGTTGAGATTATGAGATTATGACTCAAGATTAATGGGCAGACTGAAGTGGATGATGTTGTTGTCGGTGTCTGCTATAGACCAGGAGGAACAGGCAGATGAGACTTTCTTCAGCCTCGTATTTGTAGGTCTGGGTCCTTGTGGGGGAATTCAGCCACCTTGATACCTCCTGGAAGCACAAACCAGCAAGGCACGAGCATTTGGAAGGTTTCTGGAGTGTGCTGGTTATGACTTTCTGACACAGATGACTGAGAATCCAATGAGGGAAGGTGCTCACAAACAAGAAAAAAATGTTAATTATATGAAAGCCAGGGGAGACTTTGGAACCATGAGACGGTGAAGTTCAAGATCCTGAGATAAGGGAGCAGGGCTAAAAGCAGGCTCATAACTCTGGATTACAGGAGAGCAGACTTTGGCTTGTTCAGAGTTCTGCTTGGAAGAATCCCATGGAAGACAATCCTAGAGAGAACAGGGGCCCAGGACAGCTGGCTAACTTTTAGGGATAATTGCCTACAAACTCAGGTATGGCTCATCCCAATCTTAAGAAAACCAAGATGACAATAGATCTGCATGGATGAAGAAGCTGATCCTAACAAAATTCAGACTTAAAAAAGGAAAAAATATAAGAGGTAGAAACAGGGACAGGTGACCTGAAACTAACTTACAGACACTATTTGCATCTGAAGAGAATGGAGCAGGAAATAAAAAAATCACATGCAGTGAGCCTCACCACACCTTAGCTTTCTGAGATGAGGTGACTGGCTTGGTGGAGGAGGAGAGACCACTGGCTGTTGCTTATCTTGATTTTATTAATGCTTTTAACACTGTCTCCCATAGCATACTCGTTCACAGTCAGATGCAGTACAGGACAGTGAAGTGGATTGAGAACTGTTGGAACTGTTGGATTTTAAGTATTGTGATCACTGAAACAAAGTGCACCTGGAGGCTGGTCAGTAATGGTGTACCCCAGGGACAGATACTGGGGCCGATATTTTTGATAATTTCATTATTGATCTGGATAATTGTACAGGAGGCTGCACCCTCAGCAAGCTTGCATGTGGCAAAATTGGGAGGAGCAGCTGATGGATCAAACAGTTGTGCTGCCATTCAGAGAGACCTTGACAGGATGGAGAAATGGGCAAACAGGAACCTCATAAAGTGCCACAATGGGAAGCACCAATTTCTGTCCCAGTATGTGCTGGAAGCAGGCCAGCTGGAAAGCAACTTTGCTGAAAATGACCTGAGGATCCTGGTGGACAACAAGCTGAAGATGAGGCAACAATGGGCCCTTTTGGCAAAGAAGGTCACTAGCCTCCTGGGCATTAGACAAAGCATTGCCAGTAGGTTGAGTGAGGTGATCCTCTCTACTCAGCGCTAGTGTGACTGTACCTGGAGGAGTTCTGGACAGTATGAGAGGCATGGACATACTGGAGAGAGTACAAAGAAAGGCCGCAAAGGTAATTAAGGGACTTGAACATCTTTCATGTAGAGCAAGACTGAGAGATCTGGGACTGTTCAGCTTAGAGAAGAGAAGGTTCAGGGGTGATCTTATCAATGTGCAAATACCTGAGTAGGGGGAAGAGTAAAGAAGATGGAGCCAGGAACTTCTCAGTGGTGCCCAGTGCCAGGACAAGAGGCAATGGGAACAAATTGAAACACAGGAGATTCCAGTGAAACAAGAAACATTTTTTTTCCTGTAAGAGTGGGCAAACCCTAGTGTGAGTAGCCCAGAGAGGCTGTGGTGTCCCCATCCCTAGAAATACTCAGTGCCTGTCTGAATAAACTCTGCATGACCTCACTTTGAGTGAAAGGTTTGGACTGGACAATCTACAGAACTCCCTTCCCACCTCAACTGTTCTGTAATTCTACCAAATGACCTGGAAGAGCTATCCCCCAAAAAACATGTACTGCAAGCTGGAGTGCATGCTGGAGTTAGTGTTTCTAGCCTTGCTCCCAGGAGGGAAAAACATCCTCTTATCTGATTGAGTTGGATAGACAAAGTACCACAAAACTACACCACATGCTGCTGCTGGCTGCTCACTTTTGTAACTCAGACAACAGTGACTTTTCTGCAGAGAAATGATCTTTTTCAGACAGTTCAGGATCTGCCTCTAACTGCAAGCAGCAGGA
>NW_009954416.1:1233432-1262237 GCF_000747805.2 Chaetura pelagica | reverse complement strand
GCAGTAATAAAGTGCTTTCCTCCTCTTAGATAATTGATCTTCACCATATAATATAGTGGGAGTGAGACACTTCAGATCAGATTGCAAACACCTAAAATGCCTTAGTCTCCCTCTGGGGCTTTTCCTATCTGTGACTTTATCCTAACACCTATGCAACAGTCCTAAGACAGAAGGAGCTCAGCTTTTATCCTTTGTAGAATAAAAGAACAGTGTGGGTTTTTTTCCTCTGGACTGCTGCAGCCCAGTGCTACAGTTTAATACAATATTAATCTAATAGCACCTCAGCCAATCCAAGAGAATGTCAGGAAAAAAAATATCTTTTTGAACAGTCAACATCTACCCAATGTCTGTGCACAGCCAGTTCTTCGCAAACTGGACTTTCGCACATTAACAAGGGAGCAGGACTTGAAACCATCTACCAGCACCATCTGCTGTTACCTTAGAGAAGGTATATTGTGCAGACAGCTGTTTAAACGTTTCACAGCACTAATGAGACCCCAGTCCTTCAGCCACAGCTACATTGCTAGCTCTATGTTCATACGTAATCCCAAAGATTTCCTGGCTATAAAATAATATCCTTGGGTTTCTTACTGAAACTAGAGCTGATACATGCAGCATCCAAACTTAAAGACTATTTCCATAGCTTTGCTTTGTTTAAGGCACTGTCTCTCTGTATGGGAAGCTCAGTTTACACTTCTGTAAGCTGAGAGGATTTGGAGAACCCTGTTCTCTCTCTTGCTTCAGCTTTTGTTATTGGTTGCTGCAGGAAGAGGAACTGCTTCCTCACAACTTTCATGGTTATTTCCCACTTTTGCCACTAGAACTTTGAAGAGAATAAAATAGGAACTGAGCTTCCAAGCAAAGGAAAAGTTGCCTCTATTGTTTACACATGTGTTTGAGTATTTTCAAGTTCTTTATAAAAATAAGTGATAAAACAAAACAAAAAGGCTGGCTTGCTTGTCTTAACACTTAACACAGGCACAGCCAAGATTTCACAAAAATTATTCATACCATCAATTTTTAACTGAGATTAATTGATCTTTCAGTACTGTGAACTAATAAGGCTTTCAAGGAACTGTACAATATTAATTAGAAAGTGGAGCTGTCAATGGTTGCTAAGAAACAAATATATATTTGTAACCACTTTTTAACCCCCTGGCAGTGATGCCTTGTCATAGACTCAAGAACATTTCCCTTGGAACAAATCCCTGTTGTTTTCAATTAACAGGCTAAGAATTTAAAAGCTAATTGCTGATTAGTATAATGAGATAGGAGGGGGTATGTCTGCTATTGTAAAGGTAGAGAATCACAAACAACAGAGAGGACATGCATGTCTGAGCATGTTGAATTAGCAGAATCCGTAGCATCTAGGTCAACTAACAACCTCCCGGGGTAAGACAAGGCATAGTTCAGGGGGTACCATGACCAGGCAGCATTTACAGTAGATAAGTCAGATGTATCCAGCCTCTTTTAGGACATGTCAGATACAAACTTTATCATGCTGATTGGCTTCAGGGCTAGCAACAGTCACTGGCATGCTATATTTGCAGCTATTAATATAGTCACAGAAATCTGAAAAATCAAGGAATATATATATATATATATATAAAAATCACTATAGGAAGAAGCAACACTTTACCACCTTTGGAATTATTCCTCAAAACTAACTCTTTCTTTCTAAAAGCCATCTTAGATCTGACTAGCTTTGTAATGTGTAATGGCATTTCTTTATTTCAAACATGCAGCAACAGTCACTGACATGCTATATTTGCAGCTATTAATATAGTCACAGAAATATCTGAAAACAAGGAATATATATATATATATATATATAAAAATCACTATAGGAAGAAGCAACACTTTACCACCTTTGGAATTATTCCTCAAAACTAACTCTTTCTTTCTAAAAGCCATCTTAGATCTGACTAGCTTTGTAATGTGTAATGGCATTTCTTTATTTCAAACATGCCCTAGTCCATGGCTCTATGTGCCATGGAAAACAACCTGCTAAAATCCTGTGCAGAATTCTGTTTATGTGAATTGTTCCCTTTGCTGCCATGTAGTCACCTCCCATGAGTGAAGTTAGGCATGTGCTGAAGCATTTACAGAAGAACTTAATGGACTACATAGGAATATGGGGAAATCAACTGTATCCAGAGCACTTCCAAAACATGCAGAATAATAAAACTGGAAAACCCGAGAGAATATTTTTTTCCTATTTTCCCTGGAAAGGCTTACTTTGACAACAGAGAAAGAGTTTTAAACAAAAACAGCACGTTTAAATTAACATTCCTTGTAAAGCAGTGTTTGCATGTAAAGAATGACCTTCAGCTTTTAAAAAAGGTATTTTTACAGGGCCCTGCACTGTTGCTTTTTTTGGTCCAAAGACAAAAAATCCAAAGTTTAAAACTGAGATAAAAATGGGCAAGTTTAAGGCATAAATAAATCACAGAGGAAGTACCTGGATCACTTGGAAAGCTAGGAATCAAGGGAGAAATGCTTGCTTTGGAATTCTACAAAAGGATATGTAGGAATAAAGAGCATTGTACACAGATACTGGCTGGAAAATCCTGAAATGGAGGTTAGAGCAACAGCTTGTGATGAACCAAGTGCAGTCTCCCATATGATACTGTCACCAAAGGGCCAATGAGATCTTCAGCTATCTGAATATGTTCATTTGGGGTGTATAATGGCCTGAAGTTGCATCAAGAGAGGTTTAGATTGGACATTAATGAAGATTTTCTATACTGAAAGAGTGGTCAAGCACTGCAACAGGCTGCCCAGGGAGGTGGTTGAGTCACCATCCTTGGAGATGTTCAAGGAACATGTAGATGTGGCACTTCAGGGCATGCTCTAGTGGCTGATGTTGGAGGTAGGTTTTGTGGGTGCTTTTTGGTGAAGTGTATGTGGTTGGTTGTGGGGTTTGGGTGTGTGTTTTCTTGGTTGGTTCATTGGTTTGGAGTGGTTTGGGGTTTGTTTGGTTTCGGATTTTTTTGTGTGTGTTGACAGCTGGACTTCATGATCTCAGAGGTCCTTTCCAACCATGATGATCCTGTGATTCTGTGAGTCTGTGTGATTCTGTGTGCTGTTTGTGATATGTGTTTGAAGCAGCTCTGACCACTGTAGCAATACAGTACCCATTTTTGGATCCATGACAGATTTTAATACACTGGAAAGGTCTTGAAGAATCATAGGAGTGATGACAGACTTTGAAGACAGACCTTACAGAGAGTCATTCAGGAGCTCACTCTGGTTAGCTTAGCATTAGAAAAAAGATCAGAGAGACCACTTTATTAATCACAGGCTGTGAAAGTCTGGATTTTTAGATTACTGGAATTTCAAAAGCTGATTGGAAAAAAAATAAAAGATCTTACTTAAAACCTTTTACATGATCCTTCACACCATTGTTTTCTCTAAACTGGAGAGGTATGGATTTGATGGATGGACTGCTCTGTGGACAAGGAATTAGTTGAATGGTTGCATTCAGAGGGTAATGGTCAAAAGTTCAATGCCCAGATGGATATCAGTGAGAAGTGGTTTCCTGCAGTGGTCTGTACTGGGAAAAGTGCTATTTAATATCTTCATCAATGCCATAGACAGTGGGATCAGGTGCACTATCTGCAAGTTTGCAGATGACACCAAGCTAAGGGGAGTGGTTGAGGGACTGGAGGCCATCCAGAGGGACCTGGACAAACTCAAGCAAAGAACCACTGTGAACTTCATGAGATTGAACAAGGCCATGCACATGGATCAGGGCAATCCTTGGTATCAATACAGGCTTTGGGATGAAGAGACTGCTACCAGCCCTGAGTAGAAGGTGAGTACTGGTGAATTAAAAGATGAATATGAGACAGCAGCGGGCACTTGCAGCCCAGAAAGCCAACTGTATCCTGGGCTACATCAAAAGAAGTATGGTCAGTAGACAAGGGAGGTGATTCTGCCCCTGTACTGCACTTTGGTAACCACCTTGAGCACTGTGTCCAGACTTGACACAGGTTAAACTCTCTATCAGCTCTGTCTCTGAATTTTTATGTTAGAGAGTCTGGAAGGCTGTTTTGCTATTATTTCATTTGAAGTACCTGATCTTGCCTATTTCCCAGGCTCTGTTTATTAGTCATACATAAACCTTTTGCCATTGCAGAAGGGTCACGGTTCTTGATCTTTCTTGCTACCTTCCTCTAGTCATAGGTTCTGACTTACAACAAATTCAGGCACACTTCATGTCCTCTGTGGATTCTCCATTTATTATACAGCTTCTAAAGATCATGGACATCTGGATTTGCTAATCCAAGAATCATTTTCCAACCTCTACCTTCTTTTTCTTGAGTAAATACGGAAATAAGTAGTTGACTCTTCAATATAACAGAAAAATTATGTGTTTCAGAGGCTAAAAGGGAAAGTAAACTATTTTATGTTAGAATGTATGTAAATTTTCTAAACGTGAGAATATTTACATTATTATAACAGCTTCTCCTAGACTGTTACAGATACCCAGTTTTATGCCATACTTTTGCATAGAATCTTTCAAAACTTCAAAAGGAGAGAACCTAAGACAGCTGTATTGGCTGTGCATGGCAAGCCCAACTAAGTGATAACAGTCACCTGTTCTGACTTAATATTTTTTGCATTTTTTACCTTGCAAAATTACAGACATATCAAACCCAGCTCAGCCCTAGGGGAAAGTATAAAATACATACTCTTTCTGCATCCTCTCACCTCTTTCAATATATTCTTATATAACCAGGAAATGTCAAAGCATGAGCAAAATACACTTTTTCAGGGGGAGCTAGACAGGCAAAGACAGCAAATCAGACTCATTACCTACTCAGAGGCTACCATGGCTTGGAAGAACGGTCTGGCACCTGCTTCTGCAGGACATCAGTATCATCTAGCAGCAGCATGCACTTCCTAACTCCAACACAACCCCTACAACTTACACTTGGTATTTCTGCATGAAAGTTTACCAAGTTTTGGGTTTTTTTTCTGTTATCCTACACAATTTGTCTTATATGACATTAAATACCAGTGATCATAACAAAATCACTGAAAACTTCTTGTTTTGTGGTCAGGTATTGGCCAAGCCAAATACTAAACATCCACTATTATTAGCTCAGAGTATTACTCCTTTTTGATCATTAAGAACTTGGAAGCAGGTCTGTCCTGTTTAATTGACCCTCTCTTAACATCCTACTGCCACACAAACACAACAGAGGGTATTAAACTGAGCAGTGGCAATTGTTATTATCTACTACTTTTTAATTGATTAATCTTCATTGTGTAAGAAAAACTTAAAGGAAACATACTGTTCATTTTGGAGAAAAACAGACTTGCCTTACCACCCTAGTTAAATTTTTTATTTTCAAATGGCAGCTTCTATTAAACACCTTCATCCGTAACTAGCTTATTATTTTACATTCCCTGTGAAGAACATCTTGACCAGATAAAGAAACTGTGAGCCAATTAAAGTAAATATGTATACTGATGGGACACCTGTGTAATTAAGACCAGACATTTAATTTGTTTTTTAACTGATAATGTGACCCAGAAAAGTGTCCTCAAATCTTTCTGCCACGAGGAGGGAGCAAATTGCAATTTTGTCCTTAATATAAGTCTTTCACTTTCCATTTCAGCTCTGAACGTCCTCCAACCATTTCCAGGTTTCCTCCAGACTTCTGACTCCCTCCCATGCACATGTCGGTGAGAATCCCAAAAAAATAATCTTCAACAGTCAGGGATATTAAACCCTCATTTTTTCTTCCTCTTACCCATACCTGCAGCATCTCCTGACCTCATGGCCATGTCTCTTCAGCCACCTTCTTGAGTCACAAAATAGGTGTCACTCAAGGATGCAAGGAAGCTGGGGAATTACAGAGTCTGTTCAGATGGAACAGTCACTCCTTATCTCCCATCGTGCAGGCCAAAGGCAGACCAGAGAGGTGAAGTGCACAAGTCATTCTCAAGGTTAATACTTCATTAAGTTCAAGAGAATAGTGCAAATCTTTTATCTCTCAGCACCTAAAGTAGAAGCTAATCATATCAGTGTGCTATGTTGCAATTACACAATGTAATCAATCTTCCATTTTTTAGTCTCTGGGTAAAAAAATGGTTAAAATTACAGGTCTATAAACCCACAAGCAGAACTGCTTTCTTTGACAATAATTATCTTCCCTTGCCCAGTACCTCAGTTCCAACTCTGATTTTAATCAGGACTTCACTTTAAATTAATCACTCTCTGGTGCTATTATTGTAATTTACAGAATACTTAAAATAGTGCCTGGAACCCCCACCCATATCTACACTCCATTTTGCCTGGAATAGTAGAGATGTGTGACAAAACCAACAGCTTCTGCTGTCCAGAGTTCACTTTTTATGGAGCACTGAAATAAGATTAAGTGGAGAAAGCAAAGAGTGTGTGGGCAGCTCTTTCTTACAGGAGCTTCTGCAGTTCTCCAGAACAGCTGTCTGGTGCCTTGAGCTGCTACAGATATGCTTCTCCTCTTCATCATTTTTTGACAAGGAAACCCTAACAGTTCAAGACATTCCCTGAATTCTACACATGGAGAGTCTGGTAGGTTTGTGCCATGCAAAGGAGCTTTCTGGTGACCACACCCTTCTCTTGGAAAGTCTCTAGGTGCATGAAGAATATCCACAATGATTCATAGGAGTTTTTGTCTCCTGGGTATCCCTATTCCAGTGGCACTTGATGAACAATTATTGGTATGAAATACCTGTATTTAGAAGTTATGCCATAACTGTCATGACAGCCACACCGCAGTTATACCACTGCTTTTTGGAACCAGCCATCATCATGCTATTGAGTATGCAAGGCCAAGGTCTTGCTATGTCACTGTCCTCACAGCATCATGAGTAAGGTGTTCTGTGAAAGTCCCTTTTGGTTCTCTTGCCCTCTCACTACTGAGGGTCCATTCAAAAGCAGTTGTCAAAATAATTGTTTCTCGCAAGAACCCAAGAGCAGCCTTTCCCAAAGACATAGTGTGTGGCTTCTGTATGAATGTCAGGCTGCCTCAGGTCACCACAGAAAAGGTCACAGCAAATCATGCTCTGACTTTGATATCCAACCTACTAAACATCATAGATGTAATCTTAAAAATTTCAACCGAAAAATTCTGCTGGATCAATGTTGCAGTTATTTCAAAGCAGAAGCCTTCTGAAAGAATTATTAAAACACAGAGAAGTAAGAAAAGACTCCCTATTCTATTGGATTTTACTACAAACACTTTGGCTTTGCTGAACTTATACCCCATAGTAATGCAAATTTCTGTCTTCTTTCTATTGCTTACTAAACATGCTGACACAAATGTTGTTATTAACTAGCACAACTGAGGGGGGGGGGGGAAGTAAAAAGAAAAATTAAAAAAAGTAGAGCAAGCAATATTTTTTAAAAAGGTTCTTGTCCTCTTAGCTCAAAGCAACTTTCCACATATTGCTATAAACCCAGTAGCAAACTCAATGTGTACGGTGGATTAGATAGACAGGGACAGGTAAATATTAAGACATATGTAAACCATTTGCAAAACACTGCTGTAAAATACTGTGACTATAGCTACTATTTTGTTTTTTAAGCAGTAACTGAGTGGAGAAGCCATTTCCTAACAATCAATGAACATAACTCTGCCAGGACAATCGGCCTCCTGTCAGAGAATCCATTATTTAGAGGGGTAGGTGTTTACAAGAAAAATTCTTTAAACTATTTGGAAGTTAAATTGAAGACAAAGAAGTTGCTAAGGGTCATCTTCTGAGTTGTCTTCTGAATGGATATGAATTAGCTCCTTGTGAAGCCTGCAGCTCAGCATCACCTTATACCAGCTGAGATTCATATGTTGAAAACTGGTCCAAAAACTTCTCACTGCCATAAGGACAATGGTCCATTTCAGGCATTTATCCTAGCAGCTAGCAACTTCATCATGTGTGAAGTTCACTTGCAGCCATTCAGCAAGTTTCTAACATCATTTTTACATAACCACACATATAAATCTGCAGTCCTGTCGCAGTGAACTCTACTTCAAAGGCCAGGAATACATTTCATGCTACTGAAACATGAACCTACTTATCCAGGCACATTCTTACTCACACAGAGCAGCATTTTAATCCCTAAACAGCACAGCTCATGCATTTCTGCAAAAAACACAGATGTGAAATAAGGCCCCTCAGGTGCTGTGATATTGCACAACATCATTTTTAGAAGTCAAGTATTGAAGTCAGAAGTCAGATGTCCAGCTCTAGGGCTAGAGGTTGTACAGCCAAGTTAGACACCCTGCACATTGTGCATAGGAAGGAGAGGCTCTGACATCCCACTCACCAGCACCAGGATGAACTTGCACTCAAGAGGAAACAACAGAGAAACACAAGCCCATAGGGTAGACACACATCCTCAAATCTGGGTCGAGACATTTCTGCAAAATAGGGATTTAAAGCCTCAAACCATGTTCACCTCCTTTTCAGTCACTTACGGGCACATACCTGCCCAAGAAAAGAGACTTTAAAATAGGATTCAGGGCACCAAATTGCTCCATTAACATATTCCACTGTCTTCAGCAGAGAAGGGCAGATGAGTGTAATCTCTTGTAAATCAGCACAAGACATCTTTGCAAATGTTCAGTGGAATATTTAAGTGGATTTTCTGGATCACCTATCCTGTTCTTTCATGTCACAAGCAGCCACATCATATAATCTTTCACATTTAGTCATTTATATTTCATTAGTTGAACAAAGTCTGTCCTTAACAGAGTATCTTATTCTCATTCTGTTTAACACAAGGAAGTTGTAAAACTTTAACCCTTGTACTAACTAAATCAAAATTAATACAAAATCAGATTACACTAATTTCTTCTTGTGCCAAGACTGGCTTTTAATTAAAATACCTGAACTTAGTAGGAGATGCTTTCATTCCTGAAGTATTTACTGAGAGAAATATATCTTTTCTTATCCTGGCTGTGCTCAATTGAGCAAGTCAAAATCTTTTGCATGAGGAGACGAACACATCCCCTCCATTTCTGTGATACAGTAACTCTCTCTGTAAGTCTTCTGACTTTAAAGTTGTTGCTTTTTCTTTACTTTAGCTATTGTAAACAATATCCCACCATGTGTTCTACTCAGTACCTTCAGCTGATATATCCCAAACTCATATTTGCCTTTTTCACAATTTATCCCCTCATGCCAAAATCATCCTGTTATAAATTACTAGATAGAGAACTTTCCTTTTCACTGTTTCTTTCAGCTGATAGGTTCCTGCTTTGGGTTTGTAATTATTTCAGAATCTCAGCCTAGGTCTCCTATTCTAGGCCTGCTCGTCACACACGTCTTCTTGTGTGACAGTCCAATCTCCATAAAATTCCAACAGCTCTGTGCCAGGTTTGCTACTGAATTCCAGCAAGATTTGAAGCATTGCAATTATGCTGACTTCATGCCCCAGGTGTACCTGTGTAAATGGTGTCACCGTTTGACTTGGGTCCGACAACAAGGCTCTCAATCCCCTCCCCCTCCCACCCAGGTAGGGAAGGAGAGAGAGAAGAAGAGAGAGACTTGGCTGGATTGAAAACTAAACCACACAGCTTTAATTAAACACTAATGAACGATATAAGAAAATACATACAATTATATACAGATATGTTCAGATTTGTGCAAAAGCCTCTCGCCTCCCCGCACCCCCAGCAACTCCCACAGCATGTCCTGAGCTGGAACAGTCCCCAAAAGTCCCAGAGCTGCTGCAGGAGAAAGTGCAGAGTGATGAGGGTCAGGAGAGCTCAAGCCTGGGGGTTGGTGGTGATGGATGGATGGAGTCCTCCCCGGGCACCGGCCATGGACAGAAGAGAAGGTAAGATGAAGAAGGAAGGAAGTTGTTTTCTGTGATCTTTAACCTTCCTCTGAGCTTACGTAGATATATGGAATGGAATATCTCTGGCCAGTTTTGCTGTCTGTCTAACTCAGCCTGTGCTGAGCCTGGCTGTGCTGCCATTCAGTGAGACCTGGACAGGCTGGAGATTTGGGCGGGAAGAAACTTGGTGAAATTCAGCAATGGCAAGTGTAGAGTCTTGCATCTGGGGAGGAACAAGCCCAGGTACCAGTACAGGTTGGGGGCTGACCTACTGGAGAGCAGGGTAGGAGAAAGGGACCTGGGAGTCCTGGTGGACAGGAGGATGCCATGAGCCAGCACTGTGCCCTTGTGGCCAAGAAGGCCAATGGCATCCTGGGGTGTATTAGAAAAGGTGTGGTTAGTAGGTCAAGAGAGGTTCTCCTCCCCCTCTATTCTGCATTGGTGAGGCCGCATCTGGAATATTGTGTCCAGTTCTGAGCCCCTCAGTTCAAGAAGGACAGGGAACTGCTTGAAAGAGTCCAGCACAGAGCTACTAAGATGATTAAGGGAGTGGAACATCTCCCTGATGAGGAAAGGCTGATGAGCAAATGCTCTGGCCACAAAATCCAAATCCACTGGCCAAGTTCACCCCTCATGACGCCTTCAGGGAATGTTCCACCACATTCCTCCATGAATGTAGGGGGACAGCTCCCATCTTGACATGGGTTGCAGGGAAACTTCTGCTTGGGCACCTTCTTCCCCTCCTTCCCCACCAACCACTAGCACTGCTCTCCTACAGCCCAACTCATCTCCTCCAACACAGCTCTTCTCCCCCTAAGTGCTCCTCTGCTCAGGTGTTATAGCAGTTCTTTTGTATGTTCATCACTGAGAGATTTCTATTGTCCCTCTAATGGCTCTGTGGCTGGTTTTGGAAACAGGGGGAGCTTCTCGCCTTCTTTCTGGAGCCACTCCTAGGGCCCTTCCCCCACTGCCAAAAAAAACAACAAAACCAAATCAAAACACTCTTCCTATACTTGGTTGCAACCAAGTGAATCTATCTGGCAGCAAACTCTGCAAAGTCCCCTTTGGTACTAAGAAATTTCCTGTGATCACTTTTTTGTCCTGGTTGCTTTCTGTCCATTTTTGACAGTGATCTTCGAGAATGTACACAAGCTCCATTTTGTTATTCTCCTCCCAGGTTCATTCCATGTCCACTGACACCTGTTCAAGCTCATTAGCTCCCTAAGGAGCTTCAAGGCCAGGTTGGATGGGGCTTTGAGCAATGTGGTCTCATGGGAGGTGTCTCTGCCCATGGCAGGGGGTTGGAACTAGAAGATCTTTAAGGTCCCTTCCAATCCAAACCATACTGTTGTTCTGTGATTCTAAGGAATGACACAATCACCCATTCAAAGGACTCTCCTAAAGGGAGATATACATTTTTAGGAGGAAAGCAGTAAAATCCATCTTTTATGGACATGTTCCTCTCCTGAAAACTGAGCAGTTGCTCCTGAACTATTTAATCTTTATCCACACTGCCATTGCAAATACGCTTTTGCAACCAACCCAGAAATCATCTCATGATGATTGATGAGTTGGGATTTCAGCAGAAAATGTGTTTGCCCCATGGCCCAAAGTATTTTTTTGCTGTGCTGAAATTCTAGATTCTTTATCTGTCTAATTTCCTAAGAAGGGCTGCACTGCCCTCCTGGTGTGTCCTCAAAGCTGATGTTTGGTGCTACCCCAGACCTTGCAAAGGTTTGTTTCCAGCCCATCTTCAAGCTGCCCACAAAGCTATCTGCTGTGGTGACAGACAGCCCCAGGACTTCACTAGACAGCAGAAGGGATGATGTTCCTCCAGAGGACAATTTGCAGAAGGAACATGAGTTTCATGCTCAGACTGCCCATTAGGGAGGACCTTTTCTCTATACATTGACTATAAGAGGAGCCTAGGGAGATTAGTCTTCTCACTCATATGCTGTGTTTAGAAGCTTGAAGTTCAGTGATGCAATTCATAAGGTTGCTGAGTGTATATAACTTTCTTGCTTTTCAACAGATAAGAGATGTAACTGTGTTTTGTTGCCTGTGATAAAAGCTAGATGCTGGAGGTAGGGGGAGGCCCTAATCAGTCATCCAGTACCTCCATCCTCAAAAAAAGGATTTTCATTTCATTAATACATTTTATTACATTTTCCAGTTGAGGTTTGAACAACCCATATCTGCCATTCCACTGATAAAGCAAACAGTGCAAGCAGTGGCTTTGACTCTGCTACAAATCAGCACAATTTCTGGAGCTGTGTACACATGCAATCACAAAAAAGTATTTGTATATGTCTGGACATGAGACTACATTGTCCCAAGGTACTTGAGGGAAGCCCTTACAGAGACTGAAGATACAGAGACCTCCTAAATGTTCCAAATACAGGGTGCTTGATTAGTGCAATCATAAAGCACTGAATTCAGAGATTAAAATCTCTTCAGAAAAAGAAGGAAATCGAGTCCTCTTATATATAAATGAAAATTCTAACCCCTCAGTCAGATCAAACACACTTCGTATTCTCAGATCTGGGAAAGACTTCAGATGTCTTTGAAAGCTTATCACTAGTTTGCTTAATCAACTCACTGCCAGCACAGCAGTGCCCAAACCTTTCTGTGACCCAGACTGGCAGCACTCTGGGGCAATGGAGTGCCTTCAACTCCTAAAACTCCTAAAACTAGTTCCCACTTGACAGGAGTGGAAGTCTGGCTCTGGCAGCTCCCAAGCCAGTACAAAATCCTGAAAGAATTTCCCTGCATATCAAATTCTTCATAGGTTAGTTAATCAAGGTGGTGAGTATTATGTTGTCAGTAAAATAAATAATAATTTTCAGCTACTCAAAAGAGAAAAAAAACCACACTTGTATTTCTGCTCATTTACAGAAGTCTTTGACATGAGAATGGCTTGTTTTCAACTTATTTTTTTTCCCACTTAATGGTAAAATTCCATGTGGACCTGTTTGAAGGGTGTTTTGCAGTGACTAGTCATTGCATAACTGTGAACAAAAGAGCATATACATCTTTTTGCTCATTTTCTTAATCTAAGTAGAGCAAGTGAGTCACAGAAACAAGAATTCACTCTAATATTCTGAAAAAAAAAAATAAATAAATTAGATATGACCAAAAGAATTATGACTCTGAGTGTTATATAATACAGCCTTTTATATCCTTTTATATCCTCCCAGGTGCAGGCATGGGCCTGCACTGTTGCAAGTTCCCAAGCCACAGACCAGGTTAAAGAGGCTGCCACCCTCCATCTCAGATATGTGGCACCCCAAAAATCATACAAAGATACCAAGGAAGCCTAGTCTACACACAGACTCTCAGTGAAACAAATAGCTACCGGGGGGGGAGCAAACAGCAAATTCAATGAATACTTCATTACCAATTTCCATGCTTCTGTTCCCTAAGGGAGTCAGCAGAGCAACAGCACTCTCACACTCTGATCCAGTCCTCAAATTTTATAACCCCTTTGAGACAGAAAAGGCAATTTGCAGGGAGCTAATGTTAACAGATTTGCTTCTCTTAGCAACTCAATGCACTTGGCCAATGTACTGCTGGTGAAGGAAGGAAAGTTGTGTGGATTTATAAGGCACAGGGATCTGCCTCCATTAGCTTCATGTCTCCAAGAATGGACATTTGAAATGGCCACATCACGAAATGGAAGCCCAGTAACTGGTGTTAAAACAGGAAGAAAAAAAGGCCCAACTTCTTTCTCCTTGCAGAAGTGAAGGTGTGAGAGGCAACTTCACTTGTATTTCTGTCCCATGCAGAGAGTTTGATTCCCTGGAGGCTCTCCCCTGTGCCAGCAGATGGCTGCTTTTGTCCTGGAAAGCTATTCTAAGCACTTTGACCTCCCACGGGAGCATAACCTGCCAGCAGAGTAACTCTGATGCTCTGCTACCATAATCAAGAAGCAAAATAATCCATTCCCCGGTCACCAGCCACCCAGGGGATGGGAATGTGTAGAGACTGATGCTGTCCTTCCCCTCCCCATCCCTGAAGGAACTACTGGAGAGATGAAAACTGCATCTGTATCCTACCCCAGAGCAAAACAGATGCTCAACACTCTTCAACCAGCCCTTCTTCAGCTTGGCAGCTACTCCTCTCCCTAATGAGGAAAGGCTGAGGGAGCTGGGTCTCTTGAGCTTGGAGGAGACTGAGGGGTGACCTCATCAATGTTTACAAATATGCTAAGGACGAGTATCAGGATGATGGAGCCAGGCTTTTTTCAGTGATGTCCAGTGATAGGATAAGGGGCAATGGGTACAAACTGGAACACAGGAGGTTCCACGTAAACATCAGAAAAAACTTCTTTAGTGTGAGAGTGACAGAGCCCTGGGACAGGCTGCCCAGAGATGTTGTGGAGTCTCCTTCTCTGGACACATTCAAACCTGCCTGGACACGTTCCTATGTGATGTGCTCTGGGTGATCCTGCTCTGGCAGGAGGGTTGGACTAGATGACTTTTCAAGGTCACTCCGAACCCCAACTGGGAGAACAGAAAGTTCAGCATCACTCCTGGAGCTCTACTTGCTTGACATTAATATGAAGTATAAACAAATGTCATAATAGGCTGTTTTTCTGTAAAATTCTATTATTAATTTTAATTTAAAAAAAAAAAAAAGTTAATTTTTTTTTTCTTTTAAGATGTTTGTTTAGAGTTGACATTTAAAAATAAGATTTATTATTTATGTGATTCTTCAGAGAGTTTATCCTTTAGCTATACTTGAGGGATATGGTTTCAAGAAAAAAGTCATGGCTAAATAAGATTGCTGTGGAAAAGAAAGAGCACAGGAGATAACTCAGGTGTGTCTTCAAGGAGAGCTCTTGGTCATTGTTCAAGGTGGAAAACAGTACGGCTTGAAAAAACCAACAAGGAGGAGTTGCATCCCTTTCAGTACTGATTAGCTTTTCCATCCACTATCAGGGCCTTTAACTGGTGCTGAGAATATTTAGCAGCTCAAAAGATAAGGCCTCTAAAATAGTACCCATCCATAATATCATATGGAAACATCAAGCTGTAATATAATACTTACTGTGAGCCAGGAAACTCCTGTGAGTTTATTTCAAGGTGGATTTCAATTTTCTATTTCAATCTTGTACAAAACTATTGTGCTTTCTCAGAAAAACAAGCATAATTAATTTTGACCATTTTGTTTTTATACGTCAAAGCTAATAGATTTCATTTCCAGTGAGTCTCTCATAAGACTTTATTAGTGAAGGTAGGGTTATATTGAAATCAGTGGAAATGCTGTTTGAACAAGGAGTAGAGGAGCAGGCTGTACATTGGGGTTTTTTAAAGGGATTCCTGTTCCATGAAGGCAAGCTGTGAATACCAGCACTAGTTTTTCAGACCATTCTTAAAATTAGTGAACTGGCTCAGGCCAATTAAACAATGTGCATGACTGGCATATATGATTGTGAGCAATTTGTCCCACAGATTCCTCATTTCCCATAATTATGTTATTTTAAAGTCTGTTGATGAGACTTGCATTAGGACAAGGCTCACACATGGTCTACTGCATTTCACTTATAGATATATTAACAAAGTATGGTACCTCTGCTGCTTGGAGATGAGTAGAGTCAAAGGAAAAACAGGAATAATTCCACAAGATTTGTCTTCTGGTAATATGTTCACACAGTTAAAATCTTAATTTGCTGAAGTAGGATCAATGTTAAAAGAATCTCGTTCTCCAAGAACTAATCCATTCCAAGACTTCATGATCTCCTCTAGTATATTCCCAAAGGAGAAAAACTGGCTGAAACAGGTTATTCTTTCTGCTTTTCCCAAGGATTTAGAACCAATTCCTTATGAGTATCAAATGGCTCAGCACTGTCGTACCTCTCGTGTTCTACAAGTGGCTGGTCTCACTCCACCACAAAATCACAGAATCACAGAATCTTACGGGTTGGAAGGGACCCCAAAACATCATCTGGCACTTGGCATGCATCTCACCCTTGTAGTTGTCTTCTGTACACTTAGCCCTGACTGCTTGCTCTGACTTCCTGGTGCTGGAGTCCTAAGTCCTTAGTCCAGTTTGACTGTTCAGTATCCAAGATTCCCTGTTTAATACAGAACACTTGGCTTTGGCCTGGATTCACTGCCTCTTCTGGTCTTCCATGGTACTGACTGCCCAAGCTTTGACTACTGGTTACTGACCACCAGCTTAAAGACAGCATTGATTTTTCTGGCTTCTAGTCTTCTTTCTCCTTCTTACAATTCCTGGCCACCATCCTCATCCCTGAGTTTAGCCTGGTACTAATGACTGTGTGAGATTTCCTATGTCTCTGTTGCATCCCTCATGGATACAGCTACAGAAAGTCCTCTTACTGATAAGAATTTTGTTTTCTTAAAACCTGTCAAGGTGATATACAAACAAACTTTTAGATGTTTTAATATTAATTAATATTAATTTAATATTAATATCCTGACCAATGAAGTGTTATTTTCTTGCTCAGTGATTCAGCTCTTTCTACCACTAGCACTTTTCCTTTTGTTTAGCTTTAAAAAACAGACAATCTGAGACACAGCAAGTCTCAGTACTCCCTGAGTGCTCACCAGCATACCCCTCTGGGCCAATGTTAGCAACACCTTCATGCATCCAAGAAAGTATCACTACCCTCAGTCTTCTTCCTTTCTGTGATTTACCAGCAGACACTTCCATTCAAATCAGTCTTTATTATAACATATTTTCTGATGTTCAGCATGTCTCTAAGTAAATAAAGTAAGTCTCTTCTCACCCAGTTGTGTCTGCAAAGTAGATGTGTGTACCTGAGATTGTCACATAGACCTTCTCTATATTCTGAAAAACAGGTTCTTCTAAACCTTGATGTGTACCTAAGGATTAAAACAGTGGAATGTCAAATGTACCCATGCCTACATGTAACATCTAACACTAGGAGAAATAAGGGTTGCCTTCAGCCCACCCCAAAATAAAATTAGCAAAGTAAAGCCAGATTCCTCACAAGCATTCTGAAAATACAGAAACTCACCTCCACAGATGTAACAATTGCAAATTAGTGGGCACTGTCTAAAGACTGTCATGTCACCTGTCAATAGAAATGTCTGGAGATGTTAGTATGGTCCACATTCTGCACAGCTGATACCCTGACATTACCCTATTAGTCAGATGTAGGTGGCTTTGTACTCAAGATCTTTTTTTGATCCACTGCATAACTCCTCAGAATGTTTCCAAGAAGTCATACTTTTTTCACTTACTGGATACAGAGACTTACATGGTATTTAGGTCAATTAATATACCCTAGACTATGCATTAAACTAATGGCAACACATCTTATGAATAACTGTGACCACCGGTGCAATGAAGGGAAGAGGGATTTTCCTGTAAACCCCATGGCATAGATTCAAAGGGCAACATCAGGACAATGTGCAGTTTCATGAATCTACTGAATCTACTATTAGCCTGCACAGACAGGCTTATGGAACACAACATTTCTTCTCAAAGATGAAAAGAACAGCTCCTGCCAGCTGTGGTCATTAGTTTTAGAGAGCTGCATGATGCGCTGAAGTGAACAAATAGGCTTCTTTTGCAGTATATTGGCAGCATGATCAAAAGCTCCAGAGAAACTGAGGAAAGATGGGAAACAAGACTATATAAAACACCTTTGGGGTATGGGTTTTGCCAGCCCAGTATCTATGAAAGCTGTTATGTGTGCAGAATCAATGTAAAAGACAACAGAAGGGTATTTTGTGAATAAAGTACGAGTGCATATCCATCAGAGGGTAACAGCAGAGATGAGACAAGGGATAATGTCTTTCACAAAGACTGCTGTTTACACTGCTAAATCCCCTACTGAAAACCACTGGGAAGTCTCTTATATCCCTTTCTTCCTTTGTATTGGACAGAATATGCATTTGCTACTGGTATCCTACTTTGCCATTTAAAATTATTTCTTATCTTCAACTTCAGAAGGTTGATTCTATTAACCAGAACAAAGGAGGATGTGTCAGCTAGAATGGTAACCAGGGAGAAATTGGGAATATTTATTACAGCCATTTGAGGCTCAAGGTAGAACATTCTTATGTTATATGTTGACATGTTGAACACTAAGTGATTTTTTTATCATCATCACTCAGCTCCAATATATAAATATAGTCACCTATTAATCATAATAATGGATTATATATAGAAAAAGGCCTACTTAGACTCCAGTTATGAGAAAATGCATTATACTCATCAGGACTGCCCCAAGGACATCAGTGACTTGCCCTTGTGAAGATATGCTTGCCCCTCCTATTAAAACACTGAGCAGAAAACGTCCACCACTGTCTTGAGACAGCTACTTCTGAGACACAGCAAAAACATACCTCTTCTTAGCCTAAGTATGGGAGCCAGAACCAAGTAAGAATTAGAACATTACAACAGGAATAGATTTTCAGTGTTTATGAAGGCATTTTCCCACAGAGTAAATATAGAAGCTACTTGAAATGCAACAGTCAGTGCTGGGATTGTCTGTTAAGAGGGAATGTCAAAATGGTGTAGGGGCAGCACAGCAGAAGATATTCTCCTTTCACAGCCCAGGGGTCCAGTATATCAGGAGCACACAGGGACATAATTGAATTACAACATGCTTCTGTGATGGCTAACTACAAAATAGTGCCTTGGAGCTGTGAGTAGACCTCCCCAAGCTGTACTGGGGTCCAAAACCAGCTTCACATGCATGAAGGTGTCAATTTTTTTTTCTGATCATGGCTTGACTTGATCTTAACAGTCTTTTCCAACATTTATGAATCTATGTTTCTATGATTTTATAAGCTGCTAACTACAGTTTTGGCAAATTGGAGAATGTGGCCCAGAATAAGACTCATTTAACGGCCCCAAATTGTTTGATTTATAAGCTTAGTTTAACAACTGCTACAGTAGTTAAGAAACTAGGCTCATGTAACAAGCTGAGCCACAGCAGCCATCCATAGATGCTTTTTTGTTGTTGCAATTACTATTTAATCTAATCTTCATAAATCTGGACTGCAGTGGCTACCTGGCATTTTCCCATAATGTGGGTGTTACATAATGTGTAGCAACTTCTTTTGTACCAGAGAGTTGAACGTAAACCTGAGTCTGAAGGACAGCAGGTCAGATCTCCCAGTGGCATAAATCAGTGCACATTGCCTGGCTTCACTTCAGATTGGTCAGTTTCTGATTCAGTTTCCTTTCTTTGAGGCCTCTTCTAAAACATCCTAGAATAAATTCCATCTCAGAGTAAATCACCATTTCTTTTTGGAAAAAGCTTTCAAAGTCCCTGGGAAAAAAAATATAAAAAAAATTCCCTGGAAGTGTCCAAGAGCAGGTTGGATGGGGCTTGGAGCAACCTGGTCTAGTGGGAGGTGTCCCTGCCCACGGTAGGGTGCTGGAACTAGATTATCTTAAAGGTCCTTTCCAACCCAAACCATTCTACGACTCTATGATTCTAACTGTTCAGTGGTTAACCTTAATATTCATTTTTTAATGTATTTTCTCAAGAGTCAATCTTGAAATTCAGTTTCTGAATCTGAGAGTAGCACAGTAGTGATGGGAGTGGTCTGTTATTAAATTTTGTTCCCTAAGCAACTGCTTTTCATAGTCTTCAAATTTTGTTCATATTCTGTCCTTGATTTACAAAGTGATACAATGTGAAATGTTAAAAAAGGCTTAAATGCATTTTTGAAGCATTCACAAGTAGATTTTGAGAGTGAATGTTTTCTGCCAGAGCGTAGAATAACGTAGGTATCAGATTAAAAAAGAAAAAAAGAAAAAAAAAAAAGAAAAAAAAAAAAGAAAAAAAAAAAGAGAGAGAGAAACAAACAAAAAAATAACCAAACAGAACAAATCTATCAACAAGTGCACTTGGTTGCTCTGCTGAGTACTAAGTACTTGAAACATACTTTTAAAAGTGGAACACTACCTGTATTTACTGTATCTGTAGCAAAAGAGATGATAAGTAGCAATGACATTAATAATAAATATTCTCAGAAGTGAGATGCAGGACCTGAGCACAGAATGAGATGCAGCTTGCCACAATATGCACATCTGTAGGAATCTAATCAAAATTGATCTTATCATGTTTAGAGCTTGAGAGTGTCTCAGAGGCAGGCAAATGGCAAGAGCTGTTATTTCTTATTATGCTGGACAAGAATAAGAGAATGACTCATTAAAGTACCCTTGCTCAACAAGAAATAAAATATCTGTTTGAAAAGAAAACAAACTACCTACTAACTGCCCCTGAGGTCAGCATTGTTTTGTCTTCACTATGAAATATTTAGATGCTGAAGAACTGAAAAGTAAATTTTGGAGAAGTTCATTGCTGACTCATTTGTTCCAAGGAATTCATCATCATACTTTCCACAAGTACCTGTCTACAACCAGGACAAAGCTTCCTGTAGATATCATCTCTTACTATCCATCTGCAGTACTCTGGCTGATCCTGTTCTGTCAGGAGGGTTGGACTAGATGATCTTTCGAGGTCCCTTCCAACCCCTAAGATTCTATGATTCTTGTGTTGGGGGTCCAGAACTAGGCTGAGTGCTGCAGGTGGGATCTCATGAGAGCAGAGTATAGGGGAAGGTTCACCTCTCTTGAACTACTGACTATGCAGGCCTCTTGCCTATAGGCAAACAGCTGGGAGGAAAGCAAGGCAGCAGAGAGATGGCACTGGGACAAGCACAGAATCCCAAAATATCTGTCCAGGAGGGTTTTGAATATCTCCAGAGAAGAAGACTCCACAACCTCTCTGGGCAGCCTGTCCTAGTGCTCTGTCACTCTCACAGTAAAGAAGTTTTTTCTGATGTTTATGTGGAACATCCTATGCTCCAGAAGGGCATGGAGCAGTTGGAGCAAGTCTAGAGGAGGGCCACAAAGATGATCCAAGGGCTGGAGCACCTCTCCTGTGAAGACAAAGAGAGTTGGAATTGTTCAGCCCTGGATAAGAGAAGGCTGAAAGGAGACCTTATAGTGGCCTTCCAGTGCCTGAAGGGGCTACAGGAAACCTGGGGAGGGACTTTTTACAAGGGCTTTTAACGAGAGGACAAGGGGTAATGGATTAAAAATGGAAGAGGGAAGATTTAGATTAGACATTAAGAAGAAATTATTTAGCATGAGGGTGGTGAGACACTGGCACAGGTTGCCCAGGAAGTTGTAGATGCCCCGTTCCTGGCAGTGTCTTGGAGCAACATGGCCTAGTGGGAGGTGCCCCTGCCCATGCAGGATGGTTGGAACTAGATGATCTTAAAGGTCCCTTCCAACCCAAACCATTCTATGTTTCTATGAGTTTATGATTATTCTGAGCTTTATAAAGGGATCACAGTTCCAAGTGGAGTCTCACTTGCAAAATACAAAAAAAAAAAAGGCTTCATTTGCAACTTTCTTTCCACTGAATTTAGTGCTTTTGACCTATACTAATAAATATCTCACAGTAGAACCTAAGTAAAGAAATTATACATACCAAAACCAATTTTGGTAAACCCTGTGGAACTTTGCCAGACTCAGAAAAACATGCAGCATCTGGCAGCAGACTGAAATATATAACTGCAACCAGGGAAATATTGTGAGTTTATTGCTCTGGAAAAGTTTACTATCCTGGAAAATTGTTACTGTACGAAACACATGCCAAGTTAATATTGTAATGAATTTTATGTCTTGGAACTCCAGTTTGCTAGTGTTTGTAGCCAGAGGGCTATATTCTCAGCCAGTGTAAAATAAGTGAATATGAAGGAAATCACAGACTTATCAGGAACAGGCTCTTAAATGTGGAACAACTGGCCTGAGAATAAGCCCACTGTTGCAAACCTCCTCTTAAAAAATTGGACTAGAGTGATTTTGTCTGACTGTGAACACAAGAAATGCATAACATCTAATACATTTAGAGGAAGAAAGTTGCCTAAAATCTTGAAGGCAGATGTATGAAATCTAATAAAGTAGTCTAAGAAAAATTCTTATCAACATAGAAGACAATTATTCCTTATTGATGCATAGCCCTGCCACATGGAATTATTGTGCCTATGGTTGGGATCACCTGAGTCCACACAAAGAAGCTTTCATAACTCTTACCTACTTTTTGCAAAGGTATTGGAGAAGGTGATAAGATAGCTAGAGTGGAGAGCAAAGGGTGGACACAGGGCTGTTGCAGAGTGCCTTCACCTGGGTAGTGCTAAGGTCCTTTCCATTGCAGTTCTGCAGTCTTTGCCTTTCACCAAAGCTGCTGCCAGTGTTTTTCCCCATTCTCATGCTGTTGTTCTCATGCTGCTATTCTCATGGCATTGCTCCTGCAAACCTTGATATTCTTCTTAGGGCTGATTTCTCATGGGAAGTAACTGCCAGCAAAGTAAGAATGATTCATGTTTTTCTTTCCCCTTATCCTTTCTGTTATAGCTTTTAGTTTACACCAGAGGAAAAGCAAAAGTTTGTCAACAGCATAGTAGATAACTGTGATTAGAATCTCCAGTTAGAATTATCCAGTAATATATACCCAAGCTCCATGTGAAACACTTCTGCTCCATTCAGAGCAAATATGTTTTTTAAGCAGGAGTATCCAAATGGGAGTTTGAGCAGGTCAAGATGAAACCTACATGGTTACTGTGGAAAAAAATGGTGGAAAATTATTATCATCTTGGCATCACCCCAGAAGAACATGCATGCTTAGGTGACTATGTTGCACCTCTTCATGGTCAGGCATGGGTGAAAGTTTTTACTTTCTCTTTTCTCTCTTATCTCTCTTCTGTAAGAGTCAGTCTCAATACTACCAGGTGAAAAAACCCTGGAGAATTAAGTGGCAATAAGTAGTCTGATTAAATGTACTTATACAACACAATTAATTCACAAAGTTCACATTCCCTGCTCCAAAGGGTGAGACTCTACATCCAGAAAGATCAATACTGCATAAAAATGTGCCCACTACTGCTAGTTTGAAATGTCTATGCTTTCATGCTTACAGTGATGTTTTAAATTCTATATTTAGTCTCTTTAGCAGATGTGATTTGAGCTTTCATTGTAGTTAACCACCTTTAGCTCTCACACACTGCACTTTCAGAGAGCTCACCACTGCTGAAAACATTTTAGACAGCTCCTGAAAAATTGTTTTGGAAGCCAAAGAGTCTAAGACATTCATATCTTCTAACTGTCAGAACAAAGAAAATGTTCCTTCTAAACCACTATCATAGAATCATAGAATGCCAGGTTGGAAGGGACCTCAAGGATCATCTGGTCCAGCCTGTCTAGGTACTACTGTAGTTTATATGAGATAGCTCAGCACCCTGTCAAGCTGAGACTTAAAACTGTCCAAGGTGGGTGAACCTACCACTTCCCTTGGGAGACTATTCCAATGTTTGATTGTACTCATGGTGAAAAATTTTACCTCTCGTGTCCAATCGGAATCTACTCAGGAGCAACTTGTGCCCATGACCCCTTGTCTTTTCCATGTGACTCCTTATAAATAGGAAGTCTCCATCTTCTTGGTAGCCACCCTTTAAGTACTGGAACGTGGGAATAGGGTCTTCCCAAAGCCTTCTTTTCTCAAGGCTGAACAAACCCAGTTTTCTCAGCATCTCCTCATATGGAAGATCCTCCAGTCCTCTGAAAATCCTTGTGGTCCTTCTCTGGACTGTCTCCAGCCTGTCCCATCCTTTTTGTAGAGCAGGGACCAAAACTGAATGCAATACTCCAGGTGGGGTCTAACAAGCACTGAGTAGAGTGGGATGATGACTTCTTGATCTCTGCTGGTGATGCCCTTGCTGATGCAGCCCAGCATCTTGGCTTTCTTTGCTGCTGCAGCACACTGTTCACTCATCTTGAGCCTGTTATCCACCACGACCTCCAGGTTCTTTTCCACAGGGCTGCTCTCCCGCCAGGTGGATCCCAGTCTGAACTGCACTCCTAAGTGTTCCCAGGTGCAAGACCTTACACTCCTCTCCATTTAACTTCATAGGGGTCCTGTTAGCCCAGTCCTCCAGCCTGTCTAGGCCATCCCAGAGGGTGGCTCTCCTTTCTGGAGTGTCAACCTTTCCACTCATCTTGGTATCATCAGCAAACTTCATCAGGGTACTCTTGATCCCAGCATCCAGGTCACTTATGAAGATGTTAAACAGCATTGGGCCCAATATTGATGCTTGGGGGATCCCACTTGTGACTGGTTGCCAGTTTGAGGAGGAACTATTTACTATCATTCTCTGGGTATGGTCTGTCAGCCAGTTCCCCACCCTCTGCACAAACCATTTGTCAAGGCTGTAACGAGTCAGTTTCTCCAGGCTGAAGACAAACTTTACCAACTGTGTATTAAAAATGGATGCTTGTCCACTAAGGCTTATTAGGTTTTTTTTCATGAAAATAGAAAGATGAAACATTTCATTCTCCTTACTGATGGAATAATGAGAATTTATGGTTGGACTCAATGATCTTAAAGGTCTTTTCCAACAAGAATGATTCTGTGATTCTGTAATGAACAAATAGTGAAAAGAAGCATTAAGATTTTTATATAAGTGATTCTTCCTGCTGGTTTTGAACTAATCTGAAATCACTTAAAGTGATATGCTTGTATGACTTGGTAATAACATGCAAGGCTGATTAAATAATTTCATCAAATCATTACAGATCCAACAGAAATTTTCCTAAATTAAGCTTGAAAACTTCAAAATAACCATGTGTGCAAAGAAATAAAATGGATAAGAGAGAAGGCTCAGCCTGCAAAGCAGACATGATTTTTATAATTCCACAACACTGAATGGAAAAACAAAGCAGAAACTGCTCAGAGACTGTACGGTGGTGTATGTTCTGGGGCAGCTAAAAACATCTCAATACACAAGTAATCATATAGGTAAACCACATGCTATGGATTTGGACATCAGTTGATTTTCCTGTTTTGCATTACATTTATTTACTCAGAGTCTGTAGAGCACCATAACCACCTCTAGTTTCCTCTCCAAAAATTAACTGAAGTTATATTTAGAATAACAGAGAATATACTTGTCTTATTCAGATTTCAGTTACTGTAGTTAAGCATCAGAATGCATTTAATCTGTGAAAGGACCCAGTAAAGGGAATATATGTATTATATTAAAAAATAAAATAAAATTCAACTGCCTCTTCTTTAAAGTTCTCCAAGAGATTCTTTTATTCTTATTTACACAGACTAGCACCTTTTTCTTCAAACAGCCTCTCTGATTTAAACTCCTGCGAAGGAAAGTCCAGCATTACTCAATTCTGCTATGAAAACAGGCTGAGAGAGCCTGGAGAAGAGAAGGCTCCAGGGAGACCTCAGAGCACCTTCCAGTACTTGAAAGGAGCCTACAGAAAAGCTGGGGTGAGGCTTTTCATCAGCGAAGATAGTGATGGGACAAAGGGTAATGGTTTTAAACTGAGAAAGGGGAGATTTAGGTTAGATATTAGGAAGAAATTCTTTACTATAAGGGTTGTGAGGAGCCAGAATGGGTTGCCCAGGGAGGTTGTTGACGCCCCATCCCTGGAGGCTTTTAAGGCCAGGTTGGACAAGGTTTTGTGCAACCTGATCTAGTGGTTTGGTTCCCTGCTCATGGCAGGGGGGTTGAAACTAGATGATCTTTAAGGTCCCTTCCAACCTTAATGATTCTATGATTCTATGACTCTATGAAATAGTTCAGGAATAGCTTTTACCCTTGTCCTGGTTTGAGCCAGGATGAAGCCAATCTTTTATCTATGAAAATGAGAATCCAGGCTCAACAAATATGCATCAAGAAAAATGGGAGATGTTTCCTGTGTGAGTATTTTTCAAAGTTAAACCCAGCAAGGACCTTGACATTTTTTCAATTTCTTGTAAATATTTATATTTTTTGAGCAAAATATTTCATTCTGTGCAAGTTTCTATTGCAACTGCCTTTATAAAATCTCAGTAATACATATATTTTTAACTACATTTGTTGATTTGTTTGGGTTTTTTTCCTTCATACTTCAGTAGAAAGTATTATACTAAACTGAAATTTACCTGTGGCAACATTAGCATCATAACTTGTTATAAGGGATATTGAACAGTAATCATAGATTGAGATGAGCCATATTTTGTTAGTTAATGTTCAACCTAAATCCTAATGATGTCTTAAAACTTATACTAATTCTCTGTTTCTTATTGGGCAACCTTTGTTTATGGGCTTGATCTTCTTGCTTGTGCAGTAACTGCAAGAATGATTCCATGTAACTAAATACTATTATGTTGTGTTATACAGCCCTGTGCAAATCTTTGCATTTTTGAAACATCTTGCAATAAGATGTTTGCTTTATATTTCACTGACATATTAGAATTACTCTTCTCCACAGCAACAAATTAACCACCATGTTTTCTTCCATTTTACTTGACTGAGTTGAGTGTTATCAAAGAAGGGCTGAAGGCAAAGAAGGTAATTGCAGAAAATTGAAGACACTGTACCAATACAGTCTATTTTTTTTCTTTTTATTTGAATGAAATGAACATTGTTGTCATTTCTGCAGTGCTTTTGTGAGTAGGGCTCTCCTGATCAACAGATGAGGATATTGAATGATTACAAGATGACACCAGCCAAGCAGAATCTATATTTGGTCCCTGTTGTGTGTTTTCATTCTACAATGGAAAAAATTATTCTTTCTCTGCAGCAAACAGCCGTTTGCCCAGGCTTAATTTTTCTTTAAATAGACATTTCTGCAGTTTTCCAGTGTCTCAGGGTTTTTCTTTCTTTTCTTTTTCAAAAGGTCTTCGTTATTCCTCCCAGTGTTTACAACTTGATAATATTAATTTGAGATAGAACAAAAGTTTACAAAGCAGCTTCTAAAATAAGCCAGGGATGAAAATACTGCTGGAGTTGATGAGAACAGCAGGTTCCAGATGCTCCACTCTTTGTAACAACAGTCTCACCATCAGCTTCTGTGTCCTGTGGTCTGCTTGTAAGGTTACAGCCTTCGTTCAGGTCTTACTCCCACAAAGCTATGTAATGATTCTGCAGAAAGTAAAGTCCTAAAGGATTCAAATATATTACTTTACCAAAAGCAAGTAGGTTAGATAATTTAGGCCCAGAGGTGATTTCATTTTAACTAATGGGAAATTTCTTATAGTACAGCTGGAGAAAAAAAAAAAAATAATAATAAGTATGTGCTATTCTTTTTCATTCTATAAAATTTAACTCTAAAAGCTTCAATTATACTGAAAAGGCACAGAATTTTGTGCCTTCTTTAATACATTACCCAAACCTACTGAATGAAAGGAATCAAGAGATGTTAAAGTTATGTTCAGTCAAGTTTTCATATTCTAAGTTGTCATTTTTCTAGGTCTGAAATAGCCTTATATATATATATACATATATACAGCCAAAGACAGAGAAACCAGAGACAGTTTCTCTGCAGTAACCATCCAAAAGACATGGTAGAGACTGAAAAAGCATGAAGAGGAAGGGAATGACTCCTGCTGTTTTGAGAGTAGTTGAGCAAACAAGAACTCTTGGCTATGAGGAGTGATTACTGAGCCAGGTAATTATTTCTAGGGAAGAGCACTGGCTTAATTCAGTTGCCTTCTGAAATAGCTAACAACTGGAAAATGCTTGTATCCTAACAGCAGGGAGGCTTCCCTTGGTGTTTTCATTGCTCTGCACAGAAAAGGCAGTCATGGTTTGCTGAAGTATGTTCTGGAGAATGTCTCCAGCTCTGTGGTTCAGTGCTGAATGCAGATGAGTTGAAGGAATTCAGTAGTTGGCTCATTTGTAAAGGTTCTAATACTGTGTGTACAGGAGAGAAAGCCTCATTGCTACCCCTGGCTTCAGGAGACAACCACAAGCTCTGGAGTCATGATGGTTGTTTCTCTCCATGCTGTGGGGTACAAGGAAAATTGTTCCTCACACTTCTCTTGCCATGAGCATCCTTTAACCTCAGAGAGTAAGCAGTATGATAGGAATCTTTTCCTCTTTTCTACACCAGTATTCAAATAAAAGGCCAAGGAGCATTAATTATAAAATAAACGTCTATTTTGTAATCTTACTGTGCCAGGAAAGGACACACAGTCTGTCTCTAAGATGGTCTGATTTATTCATTCCCCAAAACACTGTTTATAGAAGGAGTGACCACTGTTAAGGCTTCAACCTCATTGACATTCATTGGTTCCACCGTGGTCTCATTCAATCTCAAGATGTCAGATAATAGTTTTGGTGGGTTGCCAATAAGTAGTGCTCATGTGAAGCCAAGCAACACCACATTAAAATTTATGTTGACAGACGGACTCACTCCAAAAAGCATTTTTTTCTCTGGCAGATGATAGGACACCCACTTGGGAATGGTGTACAGCATCCTCATGGGCAAATTCCCTCGCTTGTACTGGAGTAAAAGCTCCAGAGGTGATTCCAAGCTGCAAATTGTCTATTTTCAATGACTATCATTAAAATAAAACAACTTTTAAAAATCTTATTTCACCAGCGTACTTGACTTTTTTATTTTATCAGGTACGAGGCAGATGTTTTATTATAAAAAGACTGCATCAGTGGGTTTTTGCTTCTTGCAAAGCACAGATGCTCTTCCAAGGCACAGTGTTCTGTCCTTTGCATCACAGAGTTACACTCCAGTATCCACCCACAGATGGAACCTGAAGCAATCATTGTCATTACTTCAAATACCTTTCAGTTTGCTTGTAAGTCAGCCCTTGATGAAAAGTTGTATAATGTCAACAGGCAGGTATGGTAACTATTAAGAACACCCAGGAGGAAAACAAAGCTTGTTGAAGCTTTAATAAACCTGTAGAAACCTGCAACAGCCTGAACAAAACCTGTTTCCTGTATTTCATCTTACTCTCTTCAGCTATCAAACATAGGTCCTTCAATATTTAGGTACAAATGAAGTGTTAGATCATCCAAGCAAACCTCCTCTAAATCCCTGACCTAGCTACTTTATCTGGTTGCTTCAGCTTTTGATATTAATAACTTGTATCTAACAAAAAGTTTCTTCATGTTAGGCTAAACCAGACTTCCTGGGAAGGCAAGGGGGAGAT
>NW_009954416.1:1211626-1233217 GCF_000747805.2 Chaetura pelagica | reverse complement strand
GTCTATTTTGTAATCTTACTGTGCCAGGAAAGGACACACAGTCTGTCTCTAAGATGGTCTGATTTATTCATTCCCCAAAACACTGTTTATAGAAGGAGTGACCACTGTTAAGGCTTCAACCTCATTGACATTCATTGGTTCCACCGTGGTCTCATTCAATCTCAAGATGTCAGATAATAGTTTTGGTGGGTTGCCAATAAGTAGTGCTCATGTGAAGCCAAGCAACACCACATTAAAATTTATGTTGACAGACGGACTCACTCCAAAAAGCATTTTTTTCTCTGGCAGATGATAGGACACCCACTTGGGAATGGTGTACAGCATCCTCATGGGCAAATTCCCTCGCTTGTACTGGAGTAAAAGCTCCAGAGGTGATTCCAAGCTGCAAATTGTCTATTTTCAATGACTATCATTAAAATAAAACAACTTTTAAAAATCTTATTTCACCAGCGTACTTCACTTTTTTATTTTATCAGGTACGAGGCAGATGTTTTATTATAAAAAGACTGCATCAGTGGGTTTTTGCTTCTTGCAAAGCACAGATGCTCTTCCAAGGCACAGTGTTCTGTCCTTTGCATCACAGAGTTACACTCCAGTATCCACCCACAGATGGAACCTGAAGCAATTATTGTCATTACTTCAAATACCTTTCAGTTTGCTTGTAAGTCAGCCCTTGATGAAAAGTTGTATAATGTCAACAGGCAGGTATGGTAACTATTAAGAACACCCAGGAGGAAAACAAAGCTTGTTGAAGCTTTAATAAACCTGTAGAAACCTGCAACAGCCTGAACAAAACCTGTTTCCTGTATTTCATCTTACTCTCTTCAGCTATCAAACATAGGTCCTTCAATATTTAGGTACAAATGAAGTGTTAGATCATCCAAGCAAACCTCCTCTAAATCCCTGACCTAGCTACTTTATCTGGTTGCTTCAGCTTTTGATATTAATAACTTGTATCTAACAAAAAGTTTCTTCATGTTAGGCTAAACCAGACTTCCTGGGAAGGCAAGGGGGAGATTAAGTACTGGTTAATTTGCTATCACTGGGAGAAGTTTTTTTCCCCGTGTTCCTTTGTTTTGGAACTTTAATTATCTTTACTTCTACCTCAGTCCTTATACTCTTCTTTTCCCCCTGAAGTGCCCGTTGACTCTTTCTCAGGACGGTACTTGCACATGATAATGAGTTACCCTTTAGCCTTTCTTTTCAAACAGGTTGAGCTGGGTATCTACCCACTCTGTGGTGCTTCCCTCAGCTTTCATGTCATTTCACACAATCACAAAGTAGCTGAGGAAAGCAGGCATCTCTGGAGACCACCTAGTCCAATCCTCAGCTCAAAGCAAGGTCACCTAGAGACAGCAGCAGCTCAGGACTATGTCTAATTAGTTTTTTAAATAAATCTCAAAGAATAATATAAATAAATACTAAATAAATAACTTGCACTGGTGTTTTCTTCTTCAAGAAACTTTGCATGGTTCTACAGAGGAACCCCTCATGCTCCTTTTGAGAGGACAATCAGTTATGGGAGGGTTGTTTGTTGTTTTTTTTTGTTAGTGTTATTCTGACAAGAAGAAAATAGTGTCTGAAAAATTCAGTAACATCAACACATTGTGTGGCAATTATACACATAACCAGACCATGAAAAGCCAAGGATTTTCCCTGTGAAGAGGACAGACACATATCATCTGTCTTGACTTGTGAAAAATGATTTGACTCAAAAACCTGAAATATTATCTCAGCCAAATATGAGGGAACTGTGAAGGATACATTTGGTATGCCTTGGGTATGTATTTTTTTTATTATTCTCAGAGGGAAAATGAAAAATGATGTTGCTTCTGTATTGGTTATGAAATTGAAGGATAAAACACAAACTGAACATTTCTGATGCTTGGAAGAGGGAAGAAATTATCCCATACCTCTGTAAGACAAAGGGGGGGTTGGGATCAGTAGAGACAGGATTTACCTCACCTAACCCTAGGTGTCTCAGAGTTAGATTGATAGTCATAGGTGGCCATTTATTCCACCTCTACTGTCACAGAATAAAAAAGGAGTAGTTCAGACGCAGCTTCTTTCCATTTGTCTTAGACATCAACTAAGTCAGGCTCTGCAGGTGCCTGCTTTTTGTTTCATTGACTAGAAACTGTCTAGGACCAGTTTTACATTGAATGCCAATTTTAACATAAATTATATTAAGTGAAAGCAATTGCACACTCAGGTTACAAACCTGCAAAATGACTTTACAGTGTCTTGCCATGAAACACCCACACCACTGTGCACGGTGGAGATCAAAAACAAGCATAGAAGAATCGTGATTTTCTTGATTCAAGAGAGGGAAAGATGTGTCCCAACATCAGGTGACAGTAATCCTCATGTCTATTTTTGAAAAGATTCCAGCCACTTGTTTAATAGGAAAAATAAATCTATTGAGAGTTAATCTGTTTTTCCATTGTCTTACTTTCAATCCCCTTTGGTAAAAAAAAAATAGTTTATAAAAAGATTCATTGCTAGCTTGGCTTTATAGCAGTAATTTTAGTTGTCTTGTGAATGTTTTGCTTCTTTGAGTTTTCTTTAACAACTATGATGTTCATCCACAACTTCCTCAGGATAGTGAGACACTGGATGAAGTTGCAGAGGAAGGTTGTGGATGTCCCCTCTCTGGAAGTGTTCAAGACCAAGTTGGATGGGGCTTTAAGCAACTTGGTCTGGTGGGAGGTGTCCCTGCCCACAGCAACAGGGTTAGAACTAGATGATCATTAAGGTCCCTTCCAACCCAAATCATTCTAGCAATCTATGTTTACCAAGAGCTGGGCATTAAGTCTGTTCATTAACAGAACCTTCATCCCATATTTGGTACTTTTTTTTTCCTAATGAAGAAGACTGTATTTAGACATGTTTATATAAGCATTTATGCAAGTAAACTTAGTTAATACTTCACAGTTTTTACCCCTTTTTCTATGGAAATGAAGCCTAAATGGTCAGACTCCATACATATATCCACCCTCCTCTCTGTAACACTCGCTACTAACTTTTGAACCCTCTAATTTCAACCAGGTCTGACAGAGACTCAAGCACATCATAGTCCTGCAGATTCACTGCACCCAGATGAGGCAGAGCTCCTATCATTGCCCTCATTAAATGACAGAAGGCAGCAAGAATTCAAACCTCTATAAAGACACCTCTATAAAGCATCTGCATAGGATAAAAATACCACAAGTGTTCTGAGCACAAAGAAATGGCTCATTTACTTTCACATCTTTTGAAAAAAAACAGAACCTAAGAAATTTTGCTGCTCATGTAACAAGTTGTTATTGCATTACAAAATAAGTTTCTTCACAATAACATGTGACTACTGCTTGACTTGAAAAAAGTAAAATTAGAATTTAATTTTAAATACATAAAGAAAATGTTTTCCATCCTACAGTCTCAACTAGCTTCATATCCCGTTATATTGCAGCACAGATCTGTGGTTCTCCAGGGAAAAGAACATCTGCTGTCACAGAGGTATAATCTATCCAGTAGGGTACCGCCATTTATAAAGCAAACACTGTGCCTCACTATGTGGAATTCATGTTCCATGAACAAAGTAATTTACTTTATTAAAGGCTAATAAAGAAATGGGAAAGTTTCTGACTGATGATATTCAATTTTGCATAAGCACAAAAATTATCACAAATTTATTTTTTTATTTTATTCCTTCTTAGAATGCCTGAAATATAGTACTGGTTAGTTAACAGAACTTCTGATGTTCCATGGGCTTCAGTTCAGCATTACAGGCAGAAGATGGAATCATTAAATAGTGTCAGTTGGAAGGGATCTGTTCTGTGCCCCCACACTCAAAGCAAGCACAACATCAAGGTGGGGTCATACTTCTCTAGTCAAGTTTTGGAAATGTCTAAGAACATCCTCACAAGCTTGTTGGTGCCCTGTTGTGAAGCTTCACCGCCTTTATGGTGAACATTTTTTCCCTGTGTCCAGGTGGAATTTCCCCAGCTCCAATGCCTCTGCTCCTTGCTGTCCTTGTGCTGTGCAGCAGTAGTCAGTAGTAAGGTCCATGTCCCCTTCTCTTTTATGGGATGTACAGGTCCCAGACATAGAATCTGTGATTCATTGAATGATTTGTGTTGGAAGATGATCTAGCTCCAACCTCCATGAATGGGTAAGAATACCTCTCACTGGACCAGGCTGTATCCACAACCTCCCTGGGCAACCTGTGGCAGTGCCTCACCACCCTCAAACTAAAGAGGTTTCTTCCTAATGTCTAACTTAAATGTCACCTCTTTAAATTTGAAACCATTCCCCCTTGTGCTATCACTCCATGCTGTTGTAAAAAGTCCCTTCCCAGCTTTCATGTAGTCCCTTCAGGTACTGAAAAGCTGCTATAAGGTCTCCCAGGATCTTTATTGTCTCTATTCTGAACAACCCCAACTGTCTTAACTGGTCTTCATAGGGTAGGGGCTCCATGTTAAGCTTCTCGTCAACCAACATCCCTAAACTCTTAATCCACTCTCCACCCAACCTCTAATTGTGCTTGGGATTGCCCTGACCTATCTGCAGGACCTTTCACTTGAGCTTGTTGAACTTCATGGGCTTGGCCCCACCTCTCAAGCTGGTCAATGTCTCTCAAGGTAGCGTCCCTCCCCTCCAGTGTGTTGACTGCACCACCCAGCTTGGTGTCTTGCTGAGGGTGCCCTCCATGAATCCTGAAGCCTTTCCTCAGATGGCAAGTCCACCAGCCCTAATCATTTTGGGGGTCTTCTGCTTATCTTGCTCATTTATAGATCCCTTTCTTATACTAGGGACCCAGAAGTGGACACAGTTTTCCAGATGTATGTCAAGTAGGGAATTACTGGGTAAGGAAGACCGGTTCCCTGGATCTGCTGGCTTCACTGTTGCTGCTGCAGCCCAATGCATGGTTAGCCTTCCTTGCTGCTAGGTCTGCTTCCAGAAAACTGGTACAGCAGAAAATTATTAATGTTTACCCATCCAGACACGCTTAGACATTGTGATATAGTAGCATGAAGACCCAAAGGTGCAGTATTAGAGCAATCTTTTTAGTCCACCATAGTCATGAGTATTTGCTTTTTAAAGGAAGAACTATGACAAACCACTTTTTGATTTATGCATTCATCCAAGCTAGCCATAAATACCTAGGAGACAAATAAATAAACAGAGCTTTCACACTTGGATGGTCTAGGCTGGAAACCACAGGCCTCACACCAAAGTGTGAGACAAGAGTCTCATCAATAACAGTAAAATGTCACTGTTTTTCTCCTAAATTGTATTCAATCAGCTAATATAGATATATATATGTCACAAAATAGAGAGTGTGGAATAAAACTTCAGGACAACAAAAACTGGTGAATTCATTTTGATACAGAACTAGGATTCTGTAAGAACATTATAAGAACTAGAATCAGAAGTTGAGATTACAATGTATTAAATGCTTCAATTTAATCCTATTTTGCTCTGCTTGAGTTCAGTATGGTTTGTGGGCATTGTAGTCAGAGCCTGTCTTGTAAGGGTGGTTACCTGCAGCTGCTGTTAGCTTCTCCCCTCCTCCTGACTGACTCTACCCAGGTCCCATCCATCTCCTCAGACAATTTCCACTAGCCACAGTCCTACAAACTCTCCTTCACACAAAAGGTCAGGTGCAGCAGCTAAGCCAGCACAGGACCAAAAGCAGAATGTTACCAAGTCCTCTAATTTTACAGGTATGAAATACTATGAGGCAGAAGGCACTAGCCAGGGCAGGCCTAGCCACAGTCACAGAAACCATGGGCTCCTCTGAGAAGGTACATCAGCTCCTGCTTGCAACCTTCTTTTGGACCTGCCTCTCTGCTTTGTGTCCAGCCCTTGGATATATCCTCTATATGCCTTATGGTCTTGAATATATAAAGGTTTCTGTTGTGTAGCTCATATTTCAGGTTAATCCATTTTTTCATATATCCTTCATATATCCCTCAGTCTATTGCCATGAAGTAACAAGCAGCTGACAGTTTTTCCCTCTGCTGTTGAGAATGGATGACAAGCTTTATAAGCACAGGTAACAAGAAAAGAATCAGTGTTTCACAGAGGTAGAAACCCCAAGGAAGAATTCCTTAATACAAATGTAATGGATTTGAAGCCATTTGTACTCCATCCCACTAGATCAGAATGACTGTAATACTCCATTAAACAATTATACCATTACAAGTGCAGTGTTTAGTTTTCAAATTTACCTTTGCCAACCCTCAAATCAGGACAGATGACTCCCTGTAGCAAACAGGACCTCAGAAACACAAATTTGCTTCAGAAACACACAAGAATCCCCCCAGAGTGAACATTCCTAGTTATAGAGTCTTTATTGTCAGAACATAAAGATTAACATTCTGGTAATATGGTTTCTGAGCATTTCACATGAATTTGTGCTTACAGCAGGGTTTCCTGTGAAAGACAAGAAACACTGTGCATTAAAACTCACCTGCTAATTCAGCTAAAAGACTGAGTGATAGAATCAGGTTTTTTCTTAGAAGCATGGTCTAATTGAATATAATCCCTTGTGCATAAGGAGAAGGAGTACTAAAGTGAAATAGTGTGTTTTTTACCACTCTCTATCCTTGCAATGGCCAGCTCTGGCACAGGTTAGACTACAGTTTTAAGTCAAGGCCATGGGTGAAAGATCTCAGATAGATCTCAAGTCCGCATTGCCACATTTTACTTTCACAACTGTCAGAAATATAGTGTTGGCAGAAGAGCTAATGTTGCTGGGAAGAGAAGCTTTTTCTCTTGCCTTCTTTTGACAAGGGGAATTCTTTATTTGTCTTCTGGAGCCAAATTTGGACCTTGACATTCTCAACTGCACAGAGGGACCAGAACATAGCACTGAAGTAAACATAGCAGGTCCTAGTTGTATATTCTGTCCTGCACTTAAAGTGTTTAAATTCATAGCATCCCAGTGAGGCAGAGAATGGAGGTGGGAAAACTGAAGTGCAAGATTGTATGGGCAGAATCTCGTGATAATCAGGGAAGGAGATGAGGAAACCAACAGCATGGGTTACTTTAACCAGGGATTACCAAGCCAAAAGATTAAATTGTGGTTACTTCAGAGTCAAGCTTTGATACAGCAAAAGACTACTAAAGGTCCCTTCCAGCCCAAACCATTTTATGTTGCTATGAACGAAGAAGTTGGGTGCACACATAAGACAAACCCTTTCAGTCACCCATATCTAGTCAGATAAACCTTTTTGGCCTACAGCAGTAGACCCTGCTTCTGAGTAGGAGCAGAGCTGAATTATGATGAAACAGCTTGCTCTAAGGTGGATGGAGTAAAAATCTTTGCATTGGGCTTGGAGAGGACCTTGGGGGTTTGACTGAGCTGTGGGCATACTTGCAGGTTTTGCCAGATTGAGTGAAAGAGCTCACATTCTGGGAAGAGAAACACTTGCCACTCAAATTGCATGTATTTCTGATACATCACACTGTCCATTAATCAACTGTCAAACTTCTGGTGTCTGTCAAAGTCAAATCCTCTGCTCCTCTATTTTGGCACCACACCAGAAGTTATCTGAATTTCCTCAGGTTTCAAGACAATCCCTCATTGCCTTTCACACAATTTGCCACTGAAGTTTCAAAGTCATGTCTTTCTGAGATAACCCTTGTAAAAAGAGAGTCTCCATGTTCATTGTAGCCATCCTTTAAGTACTGGAACGTATTGAAAACTTTGTGACTTTAAGACACACTAACACTAACAATAGTTGAGAGCAGAGAGGGCCACGTGGTTATGAGAATCCAGGTGTTTGTGAGAAGGTGAGGTGAACATCGGACAACAATGCCAACACTAACTCTGACATTAATGGGTAAACTGCATTTGAGTGTGTGCAATCTGTCTGAAAGATTTACATGTGTACCTACATGTAATCTGTTATATTTAAAGCCTTCAAAATGGGTTTGGAAAGGATATTTTAAAAAGTGCTTTCCCCATCACGACCATTTACAGAGCAGAGCACTGCAACATTTTCCTACAGCTTACAAATCACAGAGCATGGGGAATTTCAGTATCTGGCATCTGTTAGGAACATGTTACATGCATTGAGTAACAAAGCTGATCCCTGGATAGTTCGTTTATTTAAGAAGTAAAGACAAAGACTTTAGTCAGCTCCTCCTGCTGTAACATGGAGATGGCAACCTCACTCTTCAGCTATCCCAGCAATGCTTTTAACCCTTAGCCTTGAGGCCAGCTCATAGACATCGAATTTTCTGCTCAGCTGACTCTGTAATAGTTCAAGCACACTGTGGACTGTCCTCTGTGTTGCACCAGGTTATCCCTGAACACCATGCTTATGCTCAGAGAATAATTTCATTAGTAATGTGTTATGTTTTTCAGAAGCCACACTTATGCATCCTGCCCTTCACTGTGAGTTTCAGCAATTGAAAAATAGTTTATTGGATGATGATGCATTTGTTCTTGAAATGGAGGAGAGTCATTCTGCCATACCTCACTCCAGATGTGCAGAAGTAACTACTAAAGCTTGATTATTAAGCATAAAACTCTACTTTCCTGCTTTGGAAGTAATCCCACTTGTCTGAATTCTGCACTTACCCATCAGCCACTCCATACTGCTGAGCAGCATGCCCTGGAAAAACTATTACCCAGACCTACACGTTGTGTGCACCCTTGGTAGAAGGAACATGTTTCGAAATTAGGGTGAAATCTTCCCAAGAATTGACTGGGATACAGGAACAAAATTGTATGCATATTCAACTTTAAAATTACAAACTGAAGTACAGCTACTTATTAGCTGCAGTTCTGCAGAGCTACCAGCGAGCCGTGAATTTTTGCTCTGCGGGTGACTTAGCTGTGTAAAGCCCATCCATACCCTACTAAACAAATCAAGAAAATATATTAAGAAAGCTGGTCTAGGGCATGAAGAAACAGATGCCAGACTTTGAATTGTTGCAACTTCACTGCTGAACAACATGGAGGCAATTGCTGTTAGGCAGTCACTTATGTCTTCCTAGCATGTTGCAAGTATAAAATTAAATCAGCTATTTTATTTCAGAGATGTTAAGTAACTCAGGTCCTCAGCAGTAAGCCATGGGGCCACATTAACTCATTTTCTTGCTGTCATATGTACATGCTTTTAAACTGCAAATCATTGAGAGTTGTATGAGCATAAAGATATTTCCAGGAGGAAAAAAAAAAACAACAAAAAACCACATATAGTATATATTAAAATAGAAAACTCCAACCTATATTGTTAGTAATAGATGACAAATAAAAAGACATTTGGGGATTAAAAATAATAATAATTAAAAAACATCCCAACCAACGCCAGGATGGATAAAACAAAGGCAGAATTTTGACCAAGAAAGAAATTACCAGGTAAGAAGGGAATTATTTTATTTCTATAGAACATTATTGGATGAGGGAAGAGCTTCATGTTACTGAAGACTTGACATTAAAATAAAAGTGTTTTCTGGCTTTTCTCATCCCAGGAAGAAAAGACAGACACTCCTGTCACAAGTGCTCTGGTGAGATTTCCTGTGGAGGTGGGTGGAGGGGGGGCTAAGGTAAACACTGAAAGGATGAAGTGTTGTCCCATGGTGCACAGCTGGGCATTGCAAACTAAGGAAGGCTGACAAGGATTGGATCAGATAAGTTATATCCCAGAGATCTGCAGGAAGCCACAAGGGACAACAGAAAATCTTAGGAGGAGTCTTTTTCACATAGTGTTTTGCATGGAGGGGGAGGAACTGAGTAATGGAGCCAAGGACATAATTCATTTGCATTATGTTAAATCCTCTCAGCAGAAGGCAGGAAAAGCAGCTATACACTGAGAGGGAAGAACAAGTGCCACGGTAAAGAGGTCCACCTTCAACTTATTTTTGTTTCTTGGCCTTTATCTGGATGACACATTAATCTTGTGAATTTCCTGAGGAAAAACTGACCCTTAAATATGGACTGCCTAGTTACAAATCAAACAGCTGCAATTCAGTAACATGAAGCTCTTCCCTTATCCACTAATATTCTACAGAAACAAAGTCCTTCCCTTCTTACCTTGTGATTTCATTCTTGGTCACAATTCTGCCTTTGTTTTATCCATCTTGGTGTTGTTTGGGATGTTTTAATTATTTTTTTCAAATCCCCAAAACTGCTGTACCTGCTAAAAATGTGCATTTCAGTTCTCTCATCAGCAACACACTGGTGGACATCAAGCAGGCAGGGAAGTAGAAGCCACACATCTGTCACAGTGACAGTGACAAGCAATCACAATGTCAAACTTCAGATCCTGCTCTGTTTGAAGAGTTCATAACCTAAAATGAGGTTTGCAGAAGATCTTGAAGTAGACCACCATGGTGGACTGGGATGGAAGAAGAGACACTTACTCACCCACTCTCTTGGCAGCCCCATGCATCATCTACAGATATTTTGGATTCTAAGACACATTGAATGAAGAAGAACAGGGTTTTGACAAAGAAGAACAGATTTGTCAAGCTGGAAAAAAATTACAGGATTAAGGATGTCTGCAAGGGTATCATCAAGGTCTGTAATGATGTTGAGAGGCAGCCAAGTATTCCATGAGATGAGACTTAGATGCCTAGGGAATAATGCACCATTGATAGCACCAATATTCATAGAGTCCAGCACAGGAACTCTCTTTGCCATCTACATGGGAAAAACATGCTCAACACTTGACATAAATCAAGCCCTAAATAATCTACTGCTCCAGTCTCTCTATGTCCTCTGGCTGCCCCTGACATGACACACAGCAAATCTGACAAAGAAACAGACAAATGTTGATGACTTTGAGGATAAATACCCTAAGTCCTGCATGGACATTACAAGAATTCCCAAAGGATGCAACCCAACTCAGACCAAGCTAATTTAAGAATTTATTGGCCCTGTTTGGAATCATTTGGTGAGCAAAAGACAGCAACTCAAAAGACAGCAATTACTTTTGTTTGGGAGGGGTTTTTAATTTTCCGTTTCTTCCCTATTTTTAACGAGACTTGCATCTAGTTTTATCCAAGTGATGTCCAAATCATTTCCCGTGCCAAATGCAGGTCACAAGCTGGGTTTTAGCACTGTCTGTAATCAGAATTCAAGCTGATTAAATGCATACTGAGGGGCAGCCAGCATGAAAAAGCTCTTAATATTTTCAGTTTAAATTTAATTAAGAGTGCATCAACCTTACTTTATCAGAATAGTTACAAATTTCTCCTGAGAAAACCTGCAAACATTATTTTTGAAAGGCTAGAGCTCTTTCAGGCCTGGCTATAAGAAGGTAAGTGAAAACAGTTGAGCTGAAACAAAAGAAAGTATCTACAGGATCTTGGAGAACTGTGGTGCTTATGCCTCTGAGCTCCGATCTTCTAACACATATGTATGCCTTGTCAATCACAGTTAGTGCATTGGATGCAGAACTTTACCAGACAAGGCCAGCTTTGCATAAGTAAATTTTAGGCTTAAGTACCTGAAATTTTCAGAAAGGGCGGAAACAGGCACTCTTGAGTGATCAGCTCAACAGACACTGTGTCTGCTACTCTTAAAATCCAGCTGGTTTATTCTAATGGTCCTTAGAAGACAGAAAAGGCATCCAGCAGCCATTCATTCTGCCCAAGCAGCAGTGAAATCCCCGCTCCCTTCAAATATCATTTTTCATCTTGTTTATAAAGCCTGCCAAGTTCCCAAAGAATTAAGGTCTTACTCAGCTTTGCCCTGATTGCAAACAGATAGGGAAGAACATTAGCAGCCAGGAGCCCATATCTGTTTGCATCAAATATTTTTATGTGGGCACAGAATACCAAAAGGCTCCTCCGCTCATCCTTGCAATCACTTTGATCTGAAAGACAAACTCTGCCTGTGCTGCAAGGGCAAAGAAGGGGAATTTTTTAGCAGTGACAAACCCTGTTAATGTTTCCACTAGTGTGATGCTGGAACAACTTCCTTTGGTGGGTGCATCAAATAAATCTAAGTAGCTACCAGGGAGGCTAAAAATATTTTCTATTTGGGGATAGATATATAGATCTAGATATAATCTAGATAAATATATAACATACATATCATTTCTAAATATATTAAAACCAGCATGTCATTTGGATTTTTACTTTTTGAGCCAAAATTGTCAAGTAACCACCAGCTGCCTGGAGCCACAGGAGTGTGAGTTAAAGTAATAGATTAGTCTCCATTTTGCTAAAGCTTCCTTCAAGCTATCTAACCTGACACCGTGGCAGATCACCAGGGGTGATCACACAGCAGCCTGACAGAAAGAGAAAATTAGAGTTTGGTCAGTTCATCCAACCTCTTCTGTCCTTTCAGGCTGTATTTATCAAAAGGGAACAGTGTTTCTGCCAAAGGTAATATTAGCATAAGTTAACATGCATTCCTGTTTTTTTTCCTGCGATTAAATCTGCCTGAGAAATATTGTGAAAAAACATCCTTCTTCACTGGTTCTAAAAAGAAAAGCAAATCTGACTGGAAAAAAAAAAAAAAAAAAAAAAAAGTGACAAACCACTTGGTTTCTATTATCCTTACGGGGAGAACAGCATTAAAATAATGATGACATTGGTCCAACCCAAGGGAATGGAAATGAAAAAATGTGAATATTTTCTCAGTCATGATATACTGAGGGGAGGGAGGGGTTTGTATCTGCTGAAGGCAAGGGTGGGTCTCACATGGATCTGCAGGTGAAGGCTCAGGCTCACCCACAGAGAGGCAACCTACGCCAGCTTCTCAGAACACGTCTTTTTGCTTGTGGGAGAGGGCTATTCAGACACCATCTCCCAGCCAAAAAAGGTTGTTTTCACTTGTATCAAAATCAAATTATAAAAGAAAGTCCCAGCCAAAACCACAAAAGTCTCCTGGTTTTGTGTTACAACTGGATGAAGCCACCACTCAACTTCACGTGGTTTCCGCACAAAAATATAAATTATACTCAGGTTTTGGCAATAGGAAGAAGAACATTTCCCCAGCTGATGGTTAAAAGTGAATGAAAGTTGTGTGTTTATGGGCTTGCTCAGAAAGCTTTTCCACAGCTGGATCTGTTTTATAAATAGACCTAGTCAAATTAGTTGTAGAGTACTATCCATTACAGAAGTGGCCCCTCTGTATTTTTCCACAAATTCATACTGATTTTTTCTCATAAAAAATGACTGTTCACAAGTTTTTTTGCCAATATCTTGTTTGAGCACTTGTACAGTAAAAAACAAGGCTCTTTTCAAAAGGCCAGAGAGATTACTCATTACTTTTTATGTGTCAGTAACTACAAACTTGCAAGATATTATCTCCACTCCATGAGTAGCAACTGAAACATCATAGGCTAAAAACTGCTAAGGCACGAACAGTTTTCTGGGGTGACTTTTTGAATGAACTGTTCCCACAAAAAATCCACAAAATTTTCAGGACTTGTAAACCTTTTCAAATACAAAAAGCAATTTTATCAGGATTAAAAAATAAGCCAATCTTGGAGTAATTATTTGGAAAATACTAAGCCATTCTTTCTACTGTCAGATTAATCCTATAAAGAAGTGTATTTATTCCTTAAGTCTTAAAATATATTGTACTGTATCCTCTGACTATTATGGTGTTATAAACAATGGCAAAGATCTTTCAGTATTTATTACACCCTTCAAAATGGAATTGTAAATAAAGAAAATGAGGGAACAGGAGGACAGGGGGTTTTTAGCCAAAAATAGCAAGAACAACAAAATAGCAGGATACTCAGCAAGCTGACCTAGAAACCAAGCAACTACACTTCATTTAAGTCGAACAACACAATCATGTACTACACAGAGCTGAGGTTTGAGGTGGGGTCTTCAGCATTGCACTCACTTGTTGATGCCTTTGAGGGAAGCTAAGATAGAGGAAATGGCTCCTACTCAGAGGGGACCAGTCAAAAGGCCAGATGGATGTTCCAGATCTCACACAGATTGCCAGAGCAAGGATCTACCTGCTCACTTCAGATGGGATATCAGGCCTTGAATCCCTTGATACTAGGCATCTGAGAAATTTATCAGCATAAAGGAGAGAAACCAGCATTTACTGATAATACACACAGCCCTAAGTCACAGGAGACCTTCTTACAACCCAGCTCCACATCCAGCACTTTATTTAGAGCAAATTGCAGCCTCCAGCTGCAAAGACCAAAGGTGCTGTTCAAATGGAGAAGGATGTTCCAAATGAGCTCAAAACATCTCAGTCATTCTTCAGCAGTGAGGCAGTGAACAAATTACTGCTGCAAAAAAAAAGCTGAAAATAGCAGTCCCTTCTGCTTCCTGTAATAAAAAGGCTTGCAGAGCCATGATTTGATTTGCTCTCCATAAAGCCACAGCCATTTAATAACTCAGCTTGCCACACCACAAGTTCAACAGATGTAGAGTGGTGGAGCATTCACAGGCCTCTTTGCTCAGGGTTGATTAAATGCTTGAGGAATGAATAATGACTGAAAGAGCTGCTGTAATCTTCCAGGGCAGCAATAGCTTTGCAAATAGCAGTTGTGCATACATGCTGCCCATAAAACTATCTGATGGGAAAGCCAAGACATTGTTCCCTTATGCATTTACCAAAATGTTTCTCTGAGCCCTCACACCAGAGTCAGGCAACTTCAAAGGTCAGAGCAACAGGTCTGTGGTATCAACAGAAAGAGGAACCTCTGTTTTTCTCTGGGTCATGTTCTTTCCATATCACTGTCTATGAGGTCTCCTACACGAGAACACCCCACCAGAGATCATTGCTTACAAACACCAAGGTAAGCTGGCTCCTGGCTGCACGTGAGGAAGCCATCCCAGAGGGCAAGTGCATGGGTTAGAGAAGCAGGCAAGGGCCACAGCTGAGCCCTCCACCCAGTGACCGGGGAAAACCAAGGAGCAAACAAACTGGAGGCAGCAGAGGGTGAGGCAAGTATTTTTAGCTGCACAGGAAAACTAAAGCCTTTGTAGGTGGAAAGGAGAAACTGGTATCAACAAAGTCCAAGCCCCCAAGACTGAAGGAAGTAAAGGATGTTCTTGATATCGGAAAGGAGAACAGACCCTGAAAACAGGCAATATGAGAAAACTGAAGGGATGTATCTCCCAGCACACACAGTGGTTCCTCCTTGTGGGGTTATTTTGTATTGACAGTTGGATTTGGTGATCTTAGAGTTCCTTTCCAACCATGATGATTCTGTGATTCTTTGCTGGGAGGGTAACAGAGCACTGGAACTGGCTGCCTGGAGTGGTTGTGGAATCACCTTCTCTGTAGACATTCAAAGCCCATCTGGACATGCTCCTGTGTGATGTACTACAGGTCATCCCACTCTAGCAGAGGGGTTAGACTAGATGATCTTCCAAGGTCCCTTCCAATCCTAACTACTCTGTGACTCTGTGGCTCTGTGAGTTAAAGGATCAGACTGTTTCCCAAGGATGGAAGATGTCTGTTCACCAACCACACCAACAGCACCAAATATGAGGAAAGGCCTTGTGAGAAACCGTCAGCCTAAGTCAAACCATGCCTGGAAGAAAAGGACACCCACCTGTGGGTAGGACTCAGCATGCACATGTTGTTAAGTGCACACAGAGGGCATGGCCCAGCAGTTGTTTATAATGGGCTATGACTAATTACTGTCATTCACCAGCACATTTGGGGCCATATTTCTTAAACAGTAAGTTCTCGAATGGTAAGGAGACCCAAGGGTATTCACCACACCACTTATCTGTTATTAGAGCACACTACTAATGTGTCTGTGGGAAGACAAATATTAACGGAGGGGTTGTAATAAAAGGTCATTCAAATGCCAAGGGAAAAGAAATTAATTACACTAAGGCATGAAACAGTTCAGAATCAATCAAACACCAGCACTCTAACAGACAAGACAGGCCTGTCAGCTGCAGTGGGTTTCCACCCTTCAAGAAAAGTCTGGATCTAGGGAGCAGAATTCAGTTCCTCCTCCCTGAGGTTTTCAGCATCTGGGTCCTCTCACTTACAGGATGTAACAGCATGGCCAGGCACACTATGCTGCCTGCAGCTGACTTGGCTTAAGAGATTACAGCTCCCAGCCTGTCCCTGGCCACTTGCCCCCACTTCTCTTCCCATTACATCTGCTGACAGCTACCCCTCCAGAGCCACTAGAAAAAAAGTGTCTTCATATCCAGGTTTAGGGATAACTTTTTAGTGCATTTTACTTGTTCTGATCTTCTAAGAGGACATTTGGGCAGAATAAGGGTAGGAAAAACTACAGCAGCAAATCCTATGAGGAGGTGAGGAAAACCAGTCAGCAGGATGCTGGGCTAAGTCCTTTTACACCAGCTCAGCTCATGGGAATACTCACAGGATTAACTCCTCAGAGTGTGACCTTGCAGCATCTGCTGCAAGATGGTGACATGGTGACATGAACAGCTTTTCAAGCTTTGGGCCTAATTCTGTCTAACTACAGACTCAGATGATTTCACCACTATTGTATTTGAAAACCCAGAATGTCAGTGCTCTTCTGCCTCCATTTCTCACAATAAAAGGAAGGTACAGATACCCTGTGATTCCTTAGCCAGACATTACCAAGCCTAAATAACATTCACAGTATTTCTGCAACAATCTCTTCAGAAAGTAGTTTGTGATCTGCTTGTGGAAAGTGTCATTACCTGCGTTTTAAAACCAGAAGGAAACATGGCACTCAGAGATATGGGATCCTGAGGGCTACTCAAAATGCCCAGATTCCCTTTTTAGAAATTGTATGAAAAAATTCCAGCATCAATCCTGAAAATAAGGCTGCTAAATTGACCTTTTGTGTTCCGAAGGCAAATAATTTGAAATAAACAGTTTAAAAACATAATAGTAGAACTCTCTACTCACCTCTTCAGAGTTTCTACCCCTTGAAATCATCATTGCTTTGGTATTTGGCTCAGCTCAAGGGGTAAAATATTTCCTGGGGACCAGAGATGGAATAAAGGCCTGGTTGTAGGAAGAAGAAGGAAAAGGCTGGAGATGTGCAGTTTTGTGCAAAAGCCCTGTTCCTGAAGTAGCAGCTGTGGGTTAGGAGCTTTTTGCCCTGCACCTTCTCTGCTCTCTAGTTGTACCAAGGGCCAAATAAACTGTTCCTGTTGCCATGCAGTACCATGACAACTGCAGGAGAAAAAGAAACCTGTTAAAATGTTTATGACAAGCTAAATCACCTATTATTTCTGAAAACAAAACAAAAAACAACATCAATCTTGTTACCATTAAACAACCTAATTTCAAAGTAAAAAGAGGAAAAGGAAAAGTCTATCCATGAATATCCATTAATTGTTATTTTGCCTGATGTGCAGGTGATGTGTAGATGTGGAACACAAATGCATGGCCAGAGTAGGCCCCAGGACCACTTCTTTCTGCTTGAAGCACCCCAGGGATTTCCTTATCCTTTTTTAAGAAAGGAATAAGTTATTGCAGTTAAGGGCAGCAGCAGAAGACCCTCAAAAAGACAGAATATCCCAGAGGCAGAACGGAATCCAAATTTGTAATATGAATGATTTATTGTGAATTTTTGGCTCAGCTCTGCAACTCAAGATTGAAATTCACCCCACCAGGCACCTTCCATATGTCTGAAATCGTGTGACCCTCATTCTTGTTGATACAATGCAATAATCACTCACTGGCAGGTTGACCGAATACTTTCCATAGTCACAAAGAACAGATGTTGCACCATTCCCTCTGGCTATTAAATATAGAAATAATCAGTCTTTGTGCTAATACAGTGACTTCTATTGCCCCATGATCTCAACTCTCTTTCATATCCCGACTGTCTCTGATGAAACAGGAACAATAATCTATTAACAGTGTAAAACAGGCTGTATTGGCCAGAAATGCATTAAGAGAAAGCAGGCAATCACAGGAAACTTCCTTGGCCAGTGCAGTCACTAAGGTCTGTTAATCCTTGCAGCATTTAGTTCTCCTCCAGAGAGCTCAAGACTGAATGAGGTTTTTAAAATGAAACAATAAAAATAAATTAAAAAATATTGTGTTTTACAGGGTTCAGCTTGACTAGAGTTTTAGTTTTTGAAATATTTCTGTTGGTTTATTTTCATCTTGTGAAAACATGCTGTAAATCACCATCTATCAAAGCAATTTTTCTACAACAATTTAATTGCTTGAAAGAGTTTGCTTTGTTTTAAAGTAAACTAAAAATCTTGCACAACTATGAGTTAGAATCCTGCCACAGATCACAATTTCTTTTTTAAAATTAACCTCTTTTATGAATTTTTGAAACACGTATTTAAATGATAATACAGTGTAACAAGAGAAAAATAATCTTTGTTTTAAAAAAATAACTTTGACAGGTTCTGTTCTCTAAAAATTTCTGGAAAATCACTACTTTTTTTGCATTGCCCATGGAAGCCTCCTCCCATGTCAGCAATGCCATGGAGGTAGCTTGGTCTGCCTCTGTAGGTCCCTTAGGGACCCTGAATGTACAATCCACATGGTTGTTTGTTTAGGTTGCATGGACCTGCAGTACATCAGGAGGAGTTCCAGAAAGCCTGCTGCTTCAAGCAGCTGAAGACAAATAAATTTCTCATGTTTAACAGCAGTTCTACTAACATGGCACAGCAGTTCAATTATCAGACATATTGTTTGGTTAGCCATCAAACCCTAAAATATTTCTTGTGTGAAATCACCCCAGCATGAGAAGTTTCAGTGCAAGTATCAGAAGCCTGTTAAAGACCTGAAGCCACTTTCTCTTCTTACATACTCCAGCACGACCAAGTATTTAGCTTAGAGCCACTGACACAGCTCTGCTCATAACCAGCTCTTTCCCAAAAAAGAGACTGCACTCATCTGCCACTTCTCTCCCTCAGCAGCAGCACACCATTTGGAGGCAGCCCTGCAGGACACAGATCACTCTCCCCTGCCTAAAATATTTACAGATTCTTATGAAATTGGAGGCTTGGGCTACACGCTCATCCCTAAGTGAGGCCAGCAGAGAAGCCACTGCTCACAGAAATGCAGAATATTTGAAGTGAGAGGGATTTCTGGAGATCATCTAGTCCAAATTCCTGCTCAAAGCAGGGTCAGCAAGAGGAGGTTGCTAAGGGCCATGTACAGATGGGTTTTTAATATCTCCATGGACTTCATGCTGGTGACCACAACTATTTTACCTCAGAAGTTCACCCAGTTTTCAGTCCACTTCCCTGTTTATTTGCCTGCCCTCTACTTCATCACTTTGCCTATGGGAATGTGACAGGAGACAGTGTCAAACGCCCTACTACTAATGACAAGATAAACAACAATCACTGGTCTGCCCACATCCACTGAGCCTATAATTTCATTATAGAAGACTCTTCAGCTGGTGTGGACCTTCTTTAATCCACACTGACTACTCCAAATCACCTTCTTGAACACAGTATATTTGGAAATGATTTTCCAGGACTATTGTTTTCAGTACTTTCTGAAGGTGAGGCTGACCAGCCTAGTTCCCTGTTCTTGCCTGTCCAGAGACAAGAGTGACACTGAGTGAGAGAAATACCAAAAATAAACTAAGAAAGTATAACCAACCAAGGCTCCCATCCTGTTTTCTTCATCACTGAGGTTTGCTGCTGAGCTGTCTCATTACAGTAAAAACTGGAGCTGTCCCTGCACTGAGCACAGCTAAACAGAGACATGTGTTGATGTCTGCTTAGGAAACCCACAATTCATCCTGTGTGCTGATTGTCCCTCCTGGAGACATCAGGATGGTTAAAGTGAACCATGAATATCAAGACCTGTTTAGTCTCATGTGGGGGGAGAGAAGATAGACCATTCCCCACACCTATGAATGTGGAGCTTCTTTCCAGCTGTTTGAGGAAAATTCAATCACTTTTTCCTGATCAGGTGATTTGCAGAACACATCTGCAACAACAGCACCTTCTAATCTTGATGAATAAGACCTTAGTTTACAGCACATCACTCATCCCAAGCAGAGCTCCATGCATTCTCAATGCTCTCTTGCAAAAAAAGAAAGCTCCAGCCTCTTCTTCTCAGCCTGTCCTTCCTAAAGATACTGTATCTGATCTCCAGAGCACTCCAACTATGTGAGCCACCCCACCATGTCACCACAATCTCAAAGAGATCTTCGCCCTTCAACTGCATGCAGACTTTTAATTTCTCCTGGTTCTTCCCTGTGCTGAAGATGTTAAGAGTGCCAGCACTTCAGAAAGGCACCTAGTCATACTGATTTCCCAGAAAAAGCATGAGACCTTTTTTCCTTTAAAGCTCTCTTCACCAAGTTGGTGAAAACTCCAATGTGTTGACTCCAGACATTTTGCACTGGTTCATCAGAGCCCATTTGCCCAGAGCAGTCAGGCTGATGACAAGGAATTCATAGGAAGACGTTTCTCAAGACCTACACCTTACTAGAAGGGCTGAGCAACGAAGAGCATTTGCTCTTCTGTGCCATCCCCATTAAGCCCTGCCCCCCTCAATGTTCAGAACAGGCCTCTGAAATTTTGCCACTTTCAAGAAAAATGTTCAGCTGGTGCCTTTAAACCATTGCATCTTTCTGTACACTCCTGTTTTGCCAGTGTGAATGTGAACCCACTGAGTAATTTCACACTTCAGACACCCCAAAATCTCCCACCATTAACAAAAAGCAGATTCATTCCCCCCTGTGCTGTGCATGACCTATCAACATCCTCTTGTTTGGTTTAATTGGTATTTCAATCCCATTTTCAAGAATTTGGATGATTACACAATCCTGATGTGATCCTTCAGGGATACAACCTATGCAAAAGGTGTTCTTAAAAACAAGGAAGTTGTTTCTATTTCAGAAGAGGAATGCTCAACAGGTTGTGGTGAGTCACAGGAACTCATTGGTCACCTTGCGCCTGAACCAATCAGATTCTAAGCAGCTCACAATTATAAGAAACTATAAGGCCTGAATCTGTTCTTATTTATATTCTAGAAAATACTGTTGTTCAAGAGTAAATATTGTATGTAAATAAAATAAAGACTACAAGCTGTAGACTCTCAGCAGCAGATGAAACCATGAAATGTAGATTATCCCTGGACTCCTCCATGCATTTCAGTCATGCTACATCCCAGACTACGATGAACAGACAACAAAAATCAGTGAACAAAACCCACACATTCCAGTGAGATTTTCATAGCTGATCTTTCCTTTGAAACAGGCGGATTAAAGCACAAGGCTTTATATGTATTTAGACAATGCCACCTAGTGTCATATTGATCAACCTCTTTTAATCCAAAGCTCACCCAATATTTTTCACAAAATCAGTGTCTGTTGGCACTGTCATCAAAATGCTTTTCAGTTACTGAAAACCAGCAGTAAGATTCTATGTTCATACTTCATTCATCATCCTTGTTTCCCACAAGTTGTTTTTTAGAGTGCATGTAGGAATGTGCCTGTGAATGTGTAAAAGGCATTTCATTCCCACTGTTTTTAATCTGCAGCTCTTTTATAAAGCAATTTCTTATGTCATACCCTAAGAAAAGTTATTTGTATGTCATCGCTGTACCTAGAACTCCTTTGCAGCCATTGGAGAAAACCAGGCACTTGGAGGGAGAATGTCATCTCACCCTAAAGCAGATATACAGGACAGATGAATCACAGCCCCAGAGTGCCTCTTCCTCTCTGCTGAGTCTCTCCACTATTCTGCAGTAGAGAAGCAGGCAGT